>NW_021604698.1:2813190-2864911 GCF_004785775.1 Grammomys surdaster
AGAGTAAAAAATTAAAAATATAATGTTTTAAAAACATGTAAAAAAGTTTGTCATTGCAGACATGATTGCTTTTTGGAATCTATTTTCAGTACTCTGGCAACAAATTTATTTAAGTTTGTTCAATTATAAAATGTGTAATTCGAAACTAAAGCTCATAGGGGACAGAGAAAAGAACTCCTCAAAGTTTTGACTTTTTAAAGTGAAGGTTTAATCTGTGTCAAGAACTCTGAAGTACTAGCAGTTCAGAAGTTGAAATTTTGTGGAGAAGAAAGTCGTTCTTTTAAACTTAATGCTAAACAGAAAAAGCCTATGAAACCCTTTGTTTTTCTAGAGATAGTCACCTCTCTTTGGGAATATCCTTCTTTACTTTCTATGAGGACTGAAGCTCTGTAAAGAACAATATCAACAAAATTAAGTAAAAAAAAAAAACACTGAAGTCTAGTAAACAGATTTTTCATAAATGTGTCAACAGACTGGACCTGTTGAGCATTTTCAGACTAAACTTGTATCCTAGGGAATAAGAGAACTCAGCTATTCCAGGAGAAATTGATACAGCCAGTTCTTTTGAGGAAGAATCTATTATCTTTCATCTTATTAATTTTTGACAAAATAATTTCTAAACATACATTTGAAAACCAGACAAAGATAGTAAGTACACACACATACACACACACAGACACACCCACACACACTCACACACAAAGAGAGAGACAGAGAGAGAGAGAGGGAGGAAGGGAGGGAGAGAGAGAGAGAAAAAGAGAGAGAGAGAGAGAGAGAGAGAGTAAGAGAGAGAGAGAATAAGAGAGAGAATAAGAGAGAGAGAGAATAAGAGAGAGAGAGCAACAATAGTAAAATTGTGGAAATTTGTGACAAATTACAGTATTATATATAAAAAACTAAGACACACCTGAGATTATAGGTGAGAAGTAAAGTTTTTGCCTAGGATGCAAGAGGCAATCTCCAACACCACACATAAAAAATGGAAAAACAAAATAATGCAAACAAAAACAAAACCAATAAACAACAAAACAAAACAAATGATCAAAACCAGGGTCTGAAGCTATCAATCTATTCTCTGTATTTTTAGGAGTAGCTGTTCTTTCAGAGGGTCCCAACTTTGATTCCCAATATGCATATGGAATCACATAACTACCCATGACTCCAGTTCCAGGATATCCAATATGCTCTTCTGATCATGGTATGCTCTTCTGATCACTGCAGGCCATAGACACATATTTGGTGCATAGCCATCCATGCAAGCAAAACATTTCTATGCATATAAAAACATTCTATGCATAATAAAATAAATACATATTAAAATTTAAAAGGAATAGGATACATAAAATAAAAACTTATTTTTTTATTTTGTTTTATTGTTTGTTTTATTTCCTTTTATTTGTTAGAATATTGATTTTATATTGGCTTGCAATTTATTTATTCACTTCACATCCTGATCATAGCCTTTCCTCACCTCTCTGTTCCCCTGTCACCTGGTTCCTCCCACTAATATACCTTCCCTTCTCTTTAAGAGTGGAGAGGGGAAAGGAGGGAGAGTCCCCATGGGTACCAATCCACCCTTGCACCTCAAGTCACTACAAGATGAGGCACATCCTCTCCATTGAGGTCAGACAAGGTGCCAAATTAGGGGAAGAGGATGCACAGGTAGACAACAGAGTCAGGGTAAACCACTTTTCTAGTTGATGGGGGTGGGGGACTCACATAATGATCAAGCTACCTATGTGCTACATATATGTCAGGGGTCTAGGTCCAGCCCTTGTATGTTTTTTGGTTGTTAGTTCAGTTTCTGGGAGTCAATTAACAAGTCTACGTTAATTGACTGTTAGTCTCTTTGTGGAGACCCTATCCTCCCTCTCCAGGTTCTTCAGTCCTTCCCCCACCTCTTCTGTAAGACTTCCTATCTAGTTCTAATGCTTTGCTGTGGGTTGGTGCATCTGTTTTGGTCAGCTGCTGGGAAAAGCCTCTCTGAAGACAGTTATGCTAGGCTCATGTCTGTGAACTCGCGCTGACAGATATAAGCATAGCCTGAGGCCCCAAGGTAGATGAAGGAGGATGGCAGATTTGCAAATCTTGGAAGACAATGTATTGACTGTTGTGTATATAAACATGCCAGGAAGTCAAACAAATAACTGAAACTTTAAATTATTATTTTCTTAATACAGAGTCTTGTGTAGCTTCTCTCTAGAAATAACTCTAAGTTTAGACTCTGTTCTCTTGTCTCCAGCTCCTGAATATCAGAGCCATTTTCCATATACCAACATGCCTTAAAATTTACATATAAAAATGAATGTTAATTATTAATAGTTATTTTATAAGAATCCAAAAATTATCTTTGTCTTATGTCATATCTTACAAATGCACTTTACTTTTTTTCACATTTCAAAAAGTCACTGTCATTATACAATTAAACTAATAGTCTACACAACTTAGAGTACAGTATTTTATCTCAGTGTAAGTAATGACTTCAAAAGTAATTTAAAATATATTTGTTCTGCAATGTAACTTATTTTTCAGACATTAATTTTGATCTGTGAGTGCTATGTGTTAGATGTTACTTTCCTTAAGTTAAGAAACATCAAGATTTTGGCAGTAACATGCTATTTTATAACATCTATGTAAGTCTCGAGCTACTTTTTTAAAAATATGTGAACTTCTGTAATTTTGTTCCCAGTGAAGCAGTATCTTCTTGGTGATTTATCTGTCATCTATCTATCTATCTATTTATCTCTCTCTTCAAATATCTACCATATATATATATATATATATATATCAGCTGTCGTTTGTCATATATCTGCCTATCATCTACCATCTATCTATCATGTATCAATATAGTATATAAGATTCCAGCATTTCTATCCATTTTTCAGTAAAAGAATGATGTTAGGATCAGTGGCATTTGAGGAAGGATATCACCTTATCTAGGCTTCAATAATTGACATACATTTTCCATGTTCTGTATGATCTCCGTATCCTGTAACACTGCTACAATCACAGGGTACACTTTGTTGCCTATAATAGACTAAGTAAATGCTGGTTTGTTTTCCCTGGACCAGTCCAGGACAAAGGAATGCACTCTGACTTGTTATGTTTGCTTCTGGAGATAATTCTTGGTACTGTCTATCTATGAGGCAGCATTGTATCTTTTATTATGTTAAGTGGTGCATTGCTATTGAAGTGGTTCTGTGCTTATAACAAACACAGTCCATTTTTAATCCTGTAGCCTTTTTTCTCTATCCTGATCTAATACAACTTGAAATCTATGTCTTTAATGAAAAGCTAATTTGCTCTTCAGGGTTTATCTGAGTTCTTCAACATGCTTACATTGTTTCCTGTGATTAGTATAATCGAATTTAAAGGCATGGAATGATACATGTTGTTTTATTTGTAGTGATTTCTTCATTAATTTTCAATATTAATAATATCATAGATTCTGCTTGTGCCTTGCCATCATTGTATGATCCAAAATACATCTTTAAAATGATCAAATATTATAGGATTCTGTGAATATAGGTAATAATTAGCAAGACAAGACATTCGTATATGTATAAGAGTGGTGTAGATGTTATGAGCACAACTAATTGCTTCGTATTGAAGGCCTGTTACACAATAGGAAGGCTATATCTGGTACTACAAAACTGGCACGTCTCATGGTTGGTGAACTCACAGGATACCACAAGTAAGCCTACTAAAATTACTTTGCTAATAACAATGATATCAAACTACTCTCTAAATACATATACTTTATCCATTGATTTATGTAGCTGTCAGAGCTCATAAAATTTCCTTGTTAAGCAGATGTTCATTAGTGATGAACTTACAACTTGTCTAAATGAGCATGGAGTGCTCAGCCACAAATGAAGCATCTATATCATACTCACGCTCAATAAGTAGAGATTATCTCGAAAGAGAGGACAGAAAAATATGTAAGAGTCAGAGGTTGGGGACTTCCAGGTCTACTGAACACAAGAAACCATAGTAGGTGTTTTTATCTGAATAAGACTTCTACAAAATTAACATTCTAGCATGAATAAGGAAAGGTTCGTGAGGCCCTAAGCCTAATTGAATACTTATGAAAATATCATCAAATTGGATCTGGAAACAAACAATTGCACTCAGTAAAACATTTAAAATGGTCACCATGTCCACTGGTTAAATTATCCACTGATATATAACAAACCTTTACAATAAAACTTGCATTAAAACTTACTATGCCCTCACTATGTTGTCATCAATTATTTAAGGAAGGGATTGGCAAGTTTGCTCCATGGGTAGAGGAACTCACTGCTCAGTCCGATTACACGAGTTTGATCCCTGGTTTGACATGTAGAAGAGAACCTATTCATACAAGTTTCCTGGGAACCAATCCAGCTTGTAATAGATGTAGGCTAATTTCTTCTATTGTGGCTAGGCAAGGCAGTCCAGTTAGAGAAATGAGATCCAGAAGTAAGCAACAGAGTAATGTCTATTACTCTGTTAGGAGTCTCACATTAAGACAGAGATGTACAACTATTACATACGTACAGGGCCTAGATCTGTCCTATTCATACTCTCTTCTTAGTGCTTCAGTTTCTGTGGGAACCTATAGGTGCCAGTAAGTTGATTCTGTAGGAATCTTCTGATGTCCCTGACCTTTCTAGCCCCTTCAACATGTTCTCCCCTCTTCCACACTATACCCCAAGCTCCATCTAATATGTGGTTGTGGGTCTGCATCTTTTTCGTCAGCTGCTGGGCAAAGCCTCTCAGATGACAGTTATGCTAGGTATCTGTCTACAAATATCAATACTTGTTTCAGGGGTGGGCTCTTTCTCACAGTATGGATCACAGGCTAAGCCAGTTATTGGTTAGACTTAACCTCAATTTCTGATCCATCTTTACCTCCAAAGGCAGGAAAAATTGTGGATGGAAGATTTTGTGGTTGTGTTGGTGTCCCAATCTCTCTATTGTATGTCTTTTCTTGTTACTAGAGAAGGTCATTTCAGCTTCATATTGACTACTTCTAGAAGTCATAGCTAAGGTCACCCTCATAAATTGTTGATTTTCCATTGCCCTAGGTTTCTAGCTTGTCCAATAGATGCTGCACTGCTGATTCAAATTCTTTATCCAATTACACTCTCATTCCATCATCCTCCCAGTAGATCTCTCTTAATCCTTTCTTCAGTCCTTCCCTGGCCAATCCCTATCTAGCCCTGTGTTTACTTTATTTTCTCTATTGAGTGAGCATCACCTTCCTTGTTACTTAGATTTGTTTGTGTCTCTGGATTTTAACATGTTTCTCTTGGACTTTGTGTATAATATACACTTATAAATGAGCACATATCATATTCATCTTTCTGAGTCTGGGATACCTCACTCAGGATGATCATTTCTAGTTCCATCTATATGCCGTTAAATTTCATGATATCAGTGTTTTTAACAGCTGAGTAATATTCCGTTTTATAAATGTACTAGGATTTCTTTCTGTATTCTTTAGTTGCAGGAAATCTACATTGTTTTCCAGTTTCTGGTTATTAAAAATAAAGCTGCTGTGAACACAATTATGCAAGTATCCTTGTGGTAAGACTGAGGATCTTTAGGATATATACCCAGGAGTGATATTGCTTGTTCTTGAGATAGTTTCTCATTTTCCGACAAACTGCCAAATTAATTTGCAATGTGGTTGTACAAGTTTGCACTCTCACCAGATATAGAAGAATGTTAATATTACTCTAAAACCTCCAAAGCATGTACTGTCCCTTGTGTGTGTGTGCGCGCGCGTGCGCGCGTGAGTGTGTGTGTGTGTGTGTGTGTATCTTGATCATCCTAATAAGTAAAAGATTGAAGCTCAGAGGCATTTTGATCTGCATTAGCCTGATGACATAAGGATTTAGAACATTTCTAAGTGCTTCTCAGTAATTACAAATTTGGTTGTTGAGAATTCTCTTTTTATAACTATACCACAGTTTTTAGTTGTGTTATTTCGTTTATTTAAATCTAATTACTTGAGTTCTTTACATTTTGTTTGGATATTGTCACTCTGAAAGTTGTGGGACTGGCAGACATACTTTTTCATTTTGTAGGCTGCCATTTTGTCCTCTTGACTGTGTCCCTGCCCTTACAGAAGCTTTAAGTTTCATGAGATCTCATTGATTAATTGCTGATCTTGGTGCCTGAGCTTTCTGTGTTCTCTTCAGAAAGTTGTCTCCCGTGCCAATGAGTTCAAGGCTATTCCTCATTTTCTCCTTTAGCAGATTTAGTGTATCCGATTTTGCACTGAAGTATTTTATCCACATGGACTTGAGTTTTCTGCAGGGTGGTAAGTATGGGTCAATTTACGTTTTTCTATATGCAGACATCCATTTAGACCAGCACCATTTGTTGAAGATTCTTTTCTACATTGTATGATTTCGGTTTCTTTGTCAAAAGTCAACTATCTGTAGCTGTGTGGGTTCATCTCTGTGTCTTTGATTTGTTTATATTCACCCACCTCTTTATTTTTATGCACTTTTTATTCATACTGCTCTGTAGTACAACTTGAGTTTCATGAAGTTTTATTTATTGTACAAGATTGTTTTCGCTACCCTGGGTTTTTGCTTTTCTATATGAAGTTGAGAACTTCATGGTCAAAGTCAATGGAGAATTTTTTCAACATTTTGATGGACGTTGCATTTAATCCATAGATTGCTTTAGGTAGGATGAGTATTTTTACTATGTAAATCCTACCTATTCATGTGCATGGGACATATTTCTATCTTCTGATATCTTCTTTAACTTCTATCATCAGATGAGTGAGGCTTAGAAATCTTTCATTTCCTCAGTTGTAATTACTCCAAAAAATTTCATATAATTTGTGGACATTGCAAAGAGTGTTATTTCTCTAATTTCTTTTCATACCACTCATGTTTAGGACTAATGATTTTTTGCAATTAATTTAGTAGTCATCCAATTTGTTAAAGTATTTATCAGCTTTAGGAGTTCTCTAGTAGAATTTGTTGGTCAGTTACCTGTAATAACATATCTACAAATAGCAAGAAGTTGATTTGTTAGTTTCCAATTTAATTTACTTTAGCTGTCTTACTTCTGTAGCTAGAACTTCAAATATCATATTGAATAGATATGAAGAGACTAGACAGTCTTATGTTGTTCCTGATTTTGTTGCAATTGCTGTAAATTGCTTTCTATTTAATTTGATGCTGGCTATCAGCTTGCTGTATATGCCCTTTATTGTGCTGGATAAGTGCCTTGTATCTCTGATCTTTCTAAGACTCTCATTGTGAAGGGGTGTGGGATTTTGTCACAGGCTTTATCAGAATCTAATGAGATGATCATGTGGATTTTTTTCTGTTGGGTTGTTTGTTAAGTGTTGGTCTTTTCCTAGTATTGTAATGCTAAGTATTGTCCCCCAAGGCCTCTTTGTCCCTAAGGTCGAGAGATTCTGCAAGTACCTAACCTTGTCCATGTGTCATCCTTGATTGGTGAATAAAGATGGCTACAACTAATAGTCAAGCAGAAGACAGATAGGCATGGTTTCGATTCCTGGGGCTGGGGTCTGAGGAGATCACAAAAAAGAGAGCAAGCTGAGGAAAGGTAAGAAGCCATGGGGTATGTGAGTTTTGAAAACATGGCCATGAGGGCATGTCAGTTGGAAATAAGAGCTGCCCAGAAGTAATGTAGCAAGTTATAATTCAGTGTTATTGATTGGGAAATATATTCTAATAACTTAGAGGGCGGATATTTGCCCAGATTTAATGCTGATTAAGGCTTATTATAAATGTAAAAGTTCAGTATCTTTTATCTGGGAATTAAATATTCCAAGATGGGGATATAGAATCTCTGTTTTGAGATTAAAACAGTTAATACAACATTTGTTTATAAGCAGTATTACATTGATGGATTTTCTTATATTAAACCATCTCTGCATCCCTGTGATAAAGCATACTTGGTTTGGAGGATGTTACTGATGTGTATTTTTGGATTTAGTTTGTGGGTATTTTCTTGAGAATTTTTTCAACAATTTTCATAATGGAGATATGTCTGAAATCCTACTACCTTTCTGAGCCTTGGTGTGGTTTATGTGTCTGGTGGCTGTGACGTTTTAGGGTTTTGGCAATGTTCTGTAAGGGTTTGTGATTTGCTGCAGAATAGTACCCCAGACTTAGGGGTAATTTGCCAAGGGAGAACTGGAGACTGCTGCTGACCCATTGTTCTAGCCTCTGGACAGGTGGTGGGGCAGCCTTTGAGGCCTGGGCCTGCCAAGTCCTCAGAAACAGAGATTCAGGCATTGTCTCCTTAATTGACAATTTGAAGTCTGTCATGGAATCAGCCTAGCTTTCACAGTTCCTTCTGTTTACATTTTATGTGGCATCATTTGAGAAGCATTGGCATTACTTCTTTTTTGAAGCTCTGGTATAATTCTTCCATAAGATTTTTTTTTGCCCTGAGGGTTTTATTTTTTTGTTTGTTTTGTTTTGTTCTTTTGTTTTGTTTTGTTTTGTTTTTGGTTGTTTTGTTTTGTTTTTGGAGACTTTTAGTGACTTCTACTTTGTTACGTTTTATAGGTCTATTTGAATTGTTCACCTTGTCATGATATAACTTTAACTTTGGCAAGTAGTAACTATCAAGAAAACCATCTATTTCATTAAGATTTTTAAATTGCATTGAATACATGCTTATGAAGTAAAAGGTTTCCAAAATTTTCAAAAACTTTTTGATTCCCTAGGTGTCTGTTTTCATACCCAGTTTCCATTTCTAATTTTCTTAGTTTGGATGCTCTCTCTCTCTCTCTCTCTCTCTCTCTCTCTCTCTCTCTCTCTCTCTCTCTCTGCCTTTTTGTTTGGCTAAAAGTTTGTCTATCTTGCTGATTTCCTCAAAAAAAAAAAAAACCAACCAAAAACCCACAACTCTTGCTTTAATTGTTTCTTTGTATTGTTCTCTTAGTTTCTAATTGATTTAATTGAGTCCTGAGTTTATTTACTGCCACCTACTATACTAGTCTTGGCTGTGTTTGCTTCTTTTTGTTCTAGAGTTTACATGTGTTTTGTTAAGTTTCTAGTATAAGATCTCACCAATTTTTTTATGAATGCACTTAGTGCTATGAACTTTTTTCTTAGCACTGCTTTAATTTTATCTCATCATTGTCAGTATGATTTGTACTAATTTTTATCAAGCTCTAGAAAGCTCTAGAAAGTTTTAACCTCTCTCTATCTCTTTCCCTCCTTTCCTTCCTCCATTTCTTCCTCTCTGTCTCTCTCTGTCTCTGTCTCTGGTTTTGCATCCATTCTATTAACCTGTGTCTTTTGATTGAGACAAGTCCATTGACTTTGAGAGATACTAAAGACCAATGTTTTTATTTCCTGAACTTTGATGTCTGTCATGGTAGTGTGAGTGTGTGTGCATGTGTGTGCATATGGGTGCATGTATGTGCTTCCTTTCTTTGTTTTGCTGGTTTAGAATTATTTATGTATTTCCTATGTTTTTGTTGTTGTAGTTAACCTTCTAGGGTTGCAGTTTTTCTTTTAGGATCTTCTGTAGTGCTGGATTTGTGGATACATATTGCTTATGATTGGTTTTGTCATGGAAAATCTGATGGAAGCATTCACTGGACACCTGAGAGTTCCTATGAGGTCTTTGTCTACTTAACAATTTTCCAGCATTGTTAGTTTAAATCTTTCAAAGAACTTACAAAGCTATTTGGAGAAGCAAATAAGAATTTCTTTTAATTAGACAGCAACCTGTCAGTGACCCAGATTTATTATTTTTATTTTTATTTTTGTTACTTTATTTTTTTTTCCTCTAGAACCTTTGAGCTCCTGGAAAATGGTCACAGACTTTTAAACACTCATCAAAATTCTGATAAAAATACTAGTTAGAAATTTTACTTGATTATTTCTTTTGTTTTGATAAAGAAGTAGAGGAGTTGTTTCTACTTTAATATTTGGTAAAAAATTCACCTAGAGCAACTGGAACATCTTGAACTTTTACTTTACTGTGGAATTCCACTACTAAATTGGAATTACAATATATCCATCTTCCAATAGGTTTGTTTCTTTTCTTACTTGTCCATCAACTGTCACCAAAGTCCAAGGCCTAAAAAACTCATATACATCTATACATCTATACATCTATACATCTGTACATCTGTACATCTGTATATATGTACATATATACATATATACATATGTACACATGTGCACATATACACATATACATACATACATTCTTACGTGAATACATACATATATACATATATACATATATGCATCTATGCATCTGTACATCTATACATCTATACATCTATGCATCTATGCATCTATGCATCTATACATCTATACATCTGTACAACTGTACATCTGTATATATGTACACATATACCTATATACATATGTACATCTGTACACATGTACACATATACATACATACATATACATATATACATTCATACATGAATACATGCATACATATATGCATATATACATATACACATTCATACATGATTACATGCATACATATATACATTCATACATGAATACATGCATATATACATATATGCATGCATACATGTATACATATATACATGCATACATACATATAAACATACATATATACATATAGACATGTTAGTGAGTGCCTGTGTGTAAACTATATAAAAATATGAATGCACATATGTTCATATTATGTACATGAATGTATTATTATATATTCATATATATGTATGTATATATATGCATATATATATATATATATATATATATATATATATATATTTGACTTAAAAATCCTCAAACATAACTTAAAACAAGAAGGTTATTTTAGTGTGTATTTGATTGCAGAATAATAAATTTTATTAGAACTTAGTGATAGTATTGTTTCATATAAAATCAACAGAAATCAGTGTCATTCAACTGGTACAATGGCTGATTTGAATTATTGTATATGTACATATATCTTGGAACTTTTGACCAGAATATCTCTAGATCTGTTCTCCACTGTGGTATCTTTAAGTGAGTTTTGCTTTACACATAGTGTCTCAGGCTACTAAGATATATGTTTCATTGGACATGTCTTAGCAGGTCATGTTACCTATCCCTTGAGTTAACCAAGTATAATTTAGTTCTATCATAATCTCTTTGCCCAAGATCACTTAGAAAAAAAAAGTTATGCAAACATCAATTTTTATTACATGAAATAAATACTCCAAATAATGTTTTATACATTTTGAAATTTCCTGTTTTCTTAACTGTTCAATGGGTACATGCACCATACTGAATTCATATAAAGGTATACTAATGAGCCATGCTATATTCACTTAGAAAATATTCAAACAAAAGAGAATATGAACGCTGCCTACATATATTATAATTGATTCCTCTCATAAACAAAGTAAAATGTTGAATAACAGAAAGGTATCAACTTTTTGCATATATTTCTGTTTATATGAATTTCAAAACTAAGAAATACAGTATGTGAGTTAACTATATAAAGACTAAAATACAATTTAGGCTAGTGGCTATTCTCTACCTACTAAGAGAATGTATGCATCATGGGTGCTTGCAAAGTCCAAGTAACAAACTTTTCTGGGTCTTGTTGATATTAGATAACATGGACATTCAGTGGCCATTAATAAAGATTTCCATGTAATAAAAATTAAATATTTTGTATTAATGAAAATAACATGATAAAGTGAATTTAATTCAGAGCTTAGTCTTGTACTAAAGAATTAAGTAGCAACAGAGACAATTTATTAAGGAAAGATGAACATACAGGGAAGAAACCTAACCAGAACCAAGAACAAAATTAGAAATTCAGGCTGAGGGTATTTGTAGAATTTTTGCTTATCATTATCAAATCCCGAGGTGTAGCTTGGTCCTCAGGTACTACTATGTCCAATTTTATGAGGAAATACCAGACTGATTTCCACAGTAATTGAACCAGCTTGCAATCCCACCAAAAATGGAAGAGTTTTCCTCTCTCCACATCCTCACCAGTATCTGCTAGCACCTGAGATTTTGATCATAGCCACTCTGACTGGTGTGAAGTGGAATCTCAGGGTTGATTTAATTTGCGTTGTTTCCCTGATGAATGAGGATTTTGAACATTTCTTTAGGTGCTTGTCAGCCATTGGGTATTTTTCAGTTGAGATTTCCTCTGTACCTCAATTTTTTTTTTTTATTGGATATTTTATTTACATTTCAGATGTTCTCCCCTTACCCCATTCCTCCCTCCCTCTGAGGAACCCCCATCCCATCCCCCCTCCTCCTGCTTCTATGAGGATGTGGCCCCACTTACCCACCCATTTCCCACCTCCCCACCCTCGAATTCCCCCACACACCGCGTCCAACCTTCATGAGACCAAGGACCTCCTCTCACACCTATACCTGACAGGACCATATATATGCAAGGATCCTCCCTTGCATATATAGCTGGAACCATGGGTATCTCCCTAAGGGCTCCCAGACTGGTGGATTAGACCATGGGGGCTCTGGTTGGTTGGTGTTGTTGCTCTCCTCAAGGGGCTGCAAACCCTTTCAGCTCTTACAGTCTTCACTCTAACTCCTCCATTGGGGACCCCATGATCAGTTCAATGGTTAGCTGTGAGCATCTGCCTCTAAGTATGTCAGACTCTTGCAGATCTCTAAGGAGACAGCTATGTCAGGCTCCTGTCAGCATACACTTCCTCACATGCACATCAGCCTCTACCTTTGGTGACTGCACAGGGAATAGATACCCAGGTTGAATGGTCTGCAGACAGCCCCTCCTTCAGTTTCTGTCCTACACTTTGTCTCCATATTTGTTCCCTTGAGTATTTTGTTACTCCTTCTAAGAAGGACCAAAGCACTCCCACTTGGTCTTCATTCTTGATGAGTTTTATGTGGTCTGTAAGTTGAATCTTGGCTATTTCAAGCTTCTGGGCTAAACTCCTCCAATAATCAGTGAGTGAATACCATGTGTGTCCTTTGTGATTGGGTTACCTCACTCAGGATGATACTTGCTTTAGGTGCTTCTCAGCCATTGGGTATTTTTCAGTTGAGAATTCCTTGCTTAGCTCTGTACCCCAATTTTTAATAAGGTTATTTGGTTCTCAGGAAGTCTAACTTCTTGAGTTCTTTGCATATATTGGATATTAGCCCTCTATCAGATTTAGAGTTGATAAAGATACTTTCCCAGTTTGTTTGTTGTCGTATTGCCCTATTGACCATGTTCTTTGCCTTACAGAAGATTTACAATTTTATGATATCTCATTTGTCAATTGTTGATCGTAGAGCATAAGCCATTGGTGTTCTCTTCAGGAAATTTTCCCCTGTGCCCATGTGTTCAAGGCTCTTCTCCACTTTCTCTTCTATTGATTGCAGTGTATATGTTTTTATGTGGAGGTCCATGATCCACTTAGACTTCCTGGGCATATACCTAAAAGATGCTCCAATATATAACAAGGACACATGCTCCACTATGTTCATAGCAGCCTTATTTGTAATAGTCAGAAGCTGGAAAGAACCCAGATGTCCTTCAACAGAAGAATGGATCTAGAAAATATGGTACATTTACACAATAGAGTATTACTCAGCTATTAAAAACAATGAATCCATGACATTCTTAGGCAAATGAATGGAATTAGAAAATGTCATCCTGAGTAAGGTAACCCAGTCATAAAGGAACACATTATGGTGTGCCCTTATTGTTTAGTGGATATCAGCCCAAAAGCTTGAAATACCCAAGATAGAATTCACAGACCATACGAAGCTCAAGAAGAAAGAAGACCAAAGTGTGGAGCTTAATTACTTCTTAGAAGGGGTAACAAAATACTCAAGGGAGGAGATACACAGTCACAGTGTTGAAAAGAGACTGAAGGAAAGGCCATCCAGAGACTCCCCAACCTGGAGATCCATCCCATATTCAGACACCAAACCCAGACACTATTGCAGATGCCAAGAAATGCTTGCTGACAGGAGCCTGATATACCTGTCTCCTGAGAGGCTCTGGCAGAACCTGACAAATACAAATGTGGATGCTCACAGCCAACCATTGGACTGAGCTCAGGTTCCCCAGTGGAGGAGTTAGAGAAAGGACTAAGGAGCCGAAAGGGTTTGTAACTCATAGGAAGAACAACATCAACCATCCAGACACTCCCAGATCTCCCAGGAGCTCAAATAGGATTCAAAGTATACACATGGAGGGGCCCATGGCTCCAACTGCATATGTAGCAGAGGATGTCTTTTCTGGACATCAATGGGAGGAAATGTCCTTAGTCCTGGGAAGGTTCAATGCTCCTATGTAGGGGAATGCCAGACAGGGTGGCAGGAGCAGGTGGGTAGGTGGGTGATCACCCTCATAGAAGCAGGGGAAGGAGAATGGGATAGGGTGGTTCTGGAGGAGGAACAGGGAAAGGGTATAACATTTGAAATGTAAAAAATAAAATAACCAATAAATCCCTAGGTATAGTTCTCATAAAACAGAGCATCATAAAGTGGAGCATGGTGACTGATGCAAGGAATGCCAGCACAGGGAAAGTAGGGGCAGGATGAAGTAATATTCAATATCATCCTGGTTCACGTGATGAGTTAGGCCAAACTAAGATATGTGAGACACTTAGAAGGAAAAAAAAATAATGCAGTTCAAACTGCTCTGCTGTAAAAGGAATAAGGATTTTTTTTATCATATAATCCAGACTTCACCAACATTATGTAGTGTATTTGTACTGTAGATTTTTCCATGCATACTCTGTCTTTCACAGCAGTTCTAGGTATAACTCCATTCATTATATGCTCATTAGCAGCTTAAGTCTCCATCCAGGGCTGTTTGTTTTAGTGTTATGATCAGTAATAGGTTACATGAGAACACTGTAGTATGTCCGAGCTTTATCCAGCAGCCTGTCTTCACAGGCTTTGGCAGGGAATTTTTCATCATTACTTTCTGCCAACTCAATTTTTCATGCTAGCTTGTTAGGCTTGTTCATGTCCCATCTGAACTTCACTCTGCACTCTTCTCCTTACCTTATTGGGATCATTGATTTTTGTTTTTTTCTTATGATTCATCATACAGGTTGATATCATTGAGAATGTCATCTTTCAAAGTGTGAAAAATTGAAATGAAAGAGATACGAGCAAACGTATTTGAAGCAAACTGAAGGAATTAAACTTTTAAGAAATAAAACTGAGTCTTCAACATGCAGAACAAATTAAAAATTTCTTTTCTTATAAATAAAACAATTAAGAAATGGATAACCCCAAAAAAGGAATGAAATAGATTCAAGAAATTAAATGTGTCAGAAATGTGTCAATATTAATAAATGATAAAAAGTAACAGAAATTGTTTAATATCTGAAAGAGTCATAGCAAGATGATATCAAAAAATAATCAAGATACAAATACACATTAATAATTATTGATGGCAAGTAGGTTGTACAAAATAATGTTTTCTTCTTAAGTGAGCAATTTCATAGTTGAAATGAGAAATATACTCCAAAAGGCTCATGTATTGAATATTTGTTCCAACTTTGGGACATTTTTTGAAGGTTCTGGAACTTGTAGGAAGCAGAGACTGGCAGACAGTTTTTGCCGCTTTTAATGTTCTTTCTAGTTTTTAACAATGTGTCTTAATTATACTCAAATCTCTAGGCTAACTTTCCTTGGCACACTCACACTTCCTCACCTACCCAACTTAATATTCTTTCAAACATAACCCATTAAATCCAGTTTTCGCTGACAAAAATTGTTGTATATGTTGTCTTTCTAGACTAGATCACGGTCACCACATCAGGGCTACTTTCACCCTCTCTCAGCAACTTAAATTGCCAGTATCTCCAAGTCTAGAATCAGAACTTAATATTCATTTCTCAAAGTCATGATTGGTTTCATCTAGGTCTCGCACAGATCTAGCACATGTCCTCAAATGTTAGTTCATATGTTTAGCTGCCCTTCAGTGTCCAGCAAAAGTAATTCCCATGCTGTCATCTGTTGGGAGACGACTCTGAGCAGAAAGCGGCTATCATCTTTGCAGCCATCTCAAGCCATATACCCTGACAAGAGACTTGTTTTCACCAGCCTACAACAGCTGAGCACACTCTGATAAATATATTTTTCTCACATATCTTGTTTTGTTGTTTATTGCCCTCAGCTGCAGGGTGCACGTGGTAAAGTGTCTTCAGCTGCGTTCCCCTGCTTGTGCTTATATGTACCCATGATTTCCTTTCAATTGAGGCGAGACTTGAGGCGAGGCTTGAGGCGAGACTTGAGGAGAGACTTGAAAAGAGAACAGAAAAGAGAATAGACCAGACTCCCTGTCTTGTATCCATTCTTCGCATCTCTGTCCCCACTCTCTCTCTTGCTAGGCCCTGACCCACGGACCAGAGCAGCAGAACGGGCCGTTATAGTCATCCATTACCACTTGTTCTTAGCCTTTTTTCACCCTATCCTCTGAAATGGTCCCTGAGCCTTTGGAGACAGATGTGCTATGTTTATTCACTTTAGGGATAAATATTATACATTTAGCAAGTTTTGTGTGTCTATGTTAATCACCATTTACTGTGAACAATAGCATCTCAGATGAATGTTGAGGGATATATTAATCTTTGTATAAAAGTAAGTCATTAGGAATTTCTTGAATTCTATGTGTGTTAAGCAAAATAATAGTTGTAGTTTTCCCCTAAAGTATATAACCTATCTACTCACATGTTTCTGGCCAGATAATGATGACAGGTTTAGATGGAATAGAGCTTACATATAATCAGAAAGTGGTTACATTTTGATACATTGCAAAAATGGTCATGTTTTCCCAGGATAGTATTTATTATAGCATGTAGGGTTCACAGCTAGGTATGACAAATGATTACTTTTCTCCAATAGCATTCATAGTACTTGCCAACATACTGGTATCTTGCCATTAGAGATGAAGCTTTTAGGTGCAAACCTACTCCGTTCTTGAAGTTCAGTGACTTGAAGTTCAGTGTGTTGTGTCTTTTACAATATAGTTTTTCCATGAAGCTTTACATACTAACCTAAAGCAATAGCCCCATATGTTTGGGTATTTATGGGACCTCACTCACCAACTACTTCAAGAGACATAACTCATTTCTGGCATTCGGCTTGTTATTTGTTGATTTCTGGTGTTTAATAGTAACAGTGTTGTCCCAATATAGGTTGTTTGTTTAGCAACATTATGTGAAGAATTGTGTGTGTGTGTGTGTGTGTGTGTGTGTGTTTATATGCTTCCACAGACAAACCATTCCTGTTCAATCATTCACTTTAAAGCGTTTAAAGTGTTTAAAGCCCGCAAGACAAACTTCACTAGTTTTCTCTCATTTGTGTTACTTTGAAACTTTAGGTACATATGTTTCATTTGGCATACATGTTAGAAAATTACTCATACATATTAGAAAGTTACTAAGAGATAATGTAGAAAGGCATCTAAGGAAAAGTAGATAAAAGTCAATCTTTGAAGTTTTTAAACTGAGTATTGTTTCCTTTTTATACTTTATTTTCTAACTGTGCATACCTTCTGCATCATAACAGAATTTATGTCCTTTAAAGAGCAGCAGCAATGCAAAATAAGAAATATAAGCATATTTAGATAAAATAGTCATTTAATGTTCCCAGGATATAAATCATTAAATTGTGAAGAAATATATGAATCTGGATTGTTATCCTCTTAGATTTGTTTTATTCATGTAGAAAGATTAGATATTATTCTATTTTTCTGAAAACAACACATGCTGTCATTAAATAACAGTATGCATCATTAAAAGGGAATATTCAAATTTATCCCAGAGTTAATTGTTAATAATCATATATACTTTATTTTTAACTTTAGTGACAGCTTTTCTCAAAGAGGCTCAGTAGTTACTTTAAGCTAGATATAAATGAATGAACCCTGTTAAATTTTTTGAATTACAGTGGCATAAATTTTAGGTCCAAATGATGTCTAATTGTATTCCTAAAAATAGTTATAAGAATTTGATTTAGAATGACTGCCAGTTGAAAAGTCTGATAAAGAGTTTTTAATGTGGTTATGACTTAAAATAGACAAGATTTTTTTTCTCAGTTCAATTTTATTGACAAGGATATCAGTCATTCTATAACACCTTGAGCCTAACAGGAACACAGAGAGAGATCACTAATGCGATCTTCTGCCGTCATGTTTCCTGCGGTTCCACTTCTCACCTGGCATATTTCATACTTCCATTTTCATCAAAGAGAAGCAACCTAAACCACACAGATTTATCAGTCTAAAGGATGCAGGCAGTAGTAATGTTTTCATCGTCCAGCGTAAGCTTATAACACAAATGGGCTGAGTGACTGAGTAAACATATGAAAAACATTCCATATTTTCTATGATGACTTTAAAAGCTTCTTGTAGATAAATATTAATATTATATAAGCATCCCCACACTGTTTTAAGTACAATTTATATTTAGAAACTTTAGGGAATGAGTTCATATAAATAGAAGAGCAGTAAGTAAAGTGAAAGCTAAATAAATAATACGTAAATTGTAAAAAGGCCTCCGAGGATGTAACATAGCAGTGCCATTCCAATTTAGTGTTCCCATTATTAGAGTAGATAAAACGTATTTCTAACAGGGTACTACAAACCACAGTCATTTTAGGCCATCATTGCTCTTAAACCAGGAAATATATTTAAGACTACTAAAACATTTCAAATCAAGAACACAGTCAAAGACATTGATCAAATGTAGTTTTGTCATTACTAGCCTGTCAGTCTGGCAACCAGATGCTTCTAAGTGTAAATCAAAACACTTAGAAGTAGATGTCCATCACTATAGGGACTCTCACAGCATTGCCATCAAGTCTCATCTCATTCTTCCCTTGAATAAAATGATTGATTGATTGTTCACAGCTTGCTGGACTCTGGGGTGCCCCAGATCTCTCTTCCACTCTTTGCTCTCCACATGGACTTTGCACCATTGACTTTCTGCCAGCCATTTTGTGCCAGGACACTGATTGCCTCTTAATGATCTGTCGACACGACAATGTCAGATTGATCATTCTTTATCAGCAGTGACAGACACATATTAAAATTCAAAAATGAAATGCAGTCTTACCTAAATCAAAACTCTGATACGCTTTTGAATTGACAGCAACACAAGTTATTGAGATATATGAAAATAACCCATTGTTTGAAAAATAATTAAAACTGCAAGTTATAAGACTGTGTTCAGAGTTCAAGGAGAAGAGAGAGAAGTTTTTGCAAAAGACTTTGAGGTAGAAATTGTGTGTTCACCACTGTCATTTCTGCTAGCACCAAACATGTGTATGAATCTGAAAAAGTTAGCTTTTTTAACTTACTACTTTGAATTTCAAGATAATACCATAACATGTGTGGTGCCTTTCCGCAGAAGTCTGGAACTCTTTCTTAATTATTATTTTTAGATTGTATTTATTTTACTTTTCTACACAAGTGCTGGCCTGTATGTGTTTATGTACATGATGTGTCTGGTCAGTGCTAGCCTAAGTCAAAAGAGGAACTTATATTCTTGCAGTTGGAGTTACAGACGTTTGTGAGCCACTGTGATGGTGTTAGGAACTGAGCCTGACTCTAAGTGATTTGACTCACTGAGTCATTTCTGTTTCCCTTTATTTCTCGAGGGGACAGAGCCTCAAATGTATTAATAATTATTTAGAAAAGAAAACATATTTTCACAATAATTGTAACACTTGTATTCCTCCAATTCATCTTAGGTACTATTAACTACACACTATTGTATTTTTCCTGAATGAAAACCTCCTTACTGCTTAGTTTTCCTCATTGTAACAGATAATGGCCTATGTAAAGATGGTAAAACAGCACTGAAATATGGGGTACTAAAATATTGGTAACGTATTATGAACCCCTTAGTACATCATTGTTGGAAGAGATAAAACTTGAATGAAATGAAATGTGTATGAGGAATTCAGGTTTGGAAAACTTCCCCATTTTCAAGGAAGTAAACTTCAAGTGCCCTTTGACTTCATCTAACAAACTCACAATTTCTCTTTGCAATGATGTTAATTGGGATAAAAATCTATTAAATAATTAAGCTATTAAGTATTCTGTAATTCTTGGAGTAGGTAGAGTAATGCTGAAATAAAACACTCTCTAAAATATAATTTTGATATTAATCTTAAGCTCATGTGGTGAAGGACAGTAGCTTATGCTACATGCTTCTATGTTTGAAGAATATGACATTTAATGAATACTTTTATAATTACATTAATAATATATCCTAAAACTTTATTAATGTC
Organism: Grammomys surdaster; assembly: GCF_004785775.1. Lineage (NCBI taxonomy): Eukaryota > Metazoa > Chordata > Mammalia > Rodentia > Muridae > Grammomys > Grammomys surdaster. Next base: position 2,833,416 of record NW_021604698.1, read on the forward strand.
ATAAACATAAGAAAACTATTTGTTATTCTTTCATAAGTTCACTATATTATTCTTCTGGATAAAATGGTCATTTAATGAAATGTTACTTTACTGTAGACTAAAGTCATGTTCTCTATGTTAATAACTATATATGTAGTTCATATGTAAACTGTGTTATCTATCTAATTATGTGAGAATGGAGAGCAGTTTTATATATGCAAAATAAGAGAAACAGGAGCTTATTGTAACAAAAACATGTTGTAAGTTATCAGATAACATTTACAGAATGAAACCTGAACCTTCCAAGCATCTTCCTCAAGACTTTCTTTGAATGCTGGCCTGCTATACTTCCTGAAGGAGACATGTCCATCTTTGCTGTCAGCTGTATCCTGTTCATTTTCATAATAGTGTTACCATTTAAAAATTACAAAGCCCTTCCTGTTGCACCTAATTACCTTCAACCAAAGACAGCTGGATCAGTCTTTATCCAGGGAGGAGGAAGAATGGATTACAGAACTGAACTCATTGATAGAGCTTAACCCATTTTCATTATGACATAGAGCATGGCAGTGGGCAGCAGGAGTGATGAGGGCTATATTCTGGACCACAAGGAGAGAAAGAGAGTGTGTGTGTGGGGGGCGGGGTACCTCTAGGCTTTGTATGGGCTTTGCAAACTTCAAAGCCTAACCCTATATTGTAAATCCCATGACTTCAGATCCATGCCAGTACAGGTTTCAAAATCCCATTCCAGACCCAGACAATCGCTATTCTTGCTACCTACATATCAGCTTGTAGCTATCAACCACTTCTCCAGCATTAAGCCTGAAATGCCTCCTGACATGCTCTCCATCCTAGTGAACAAAGCCTCTAAAATTGTAAGCAAGCCTCTAAAAGCACAAACAAACACAAACAAACAGATAAATAAATGGATATGTAAGTAAATGATTTATTTTATAACAGTTGCCTTGATACCTAACACCAAAAGAAGAATAATGACTAGCACAGAAGTTATACCATGGGCTGGGTTATTGTTTACACAGGCTTGTCCATAACGTTTGTGAAGAAATTTAGAAGACTTTGGAACTTTGGATCACAAAATTGATTGGAGACTTTAAGTTGGTTTCAGTTGGCTATCTTTGTACGAGTGTAGAAGACAGTGCTGAGGACAATTTAAACTTTGGGATGCCAGCTAAATAAGTTCCAGAAGCAAAACTAATATAACTAAATAGTCTAAAAACCATTGTTTTTAAACTTGACAAACAATGTGGCTATGTTTTGTTCTTGTTCTAAAAGTTGCTCAAAGCTTAACTGAAGAGTTTTGGATGTAATGACAGAAAATGTAATGCCAGAAAATTCAGCATAGCCTAGTATTGACCATGTTATATGGTTAACAGTGGTCACACTTACCCAGAAAATGAAATAAAAGCCACACTGAACAAAAAGAAATGCAAATGTACAGTTTAGATAGCAAAGGAGTATCAGGAAATGTAACATTTGAACCAAGTCCAGTGTTGAAGGACGTAAAAAGTTTAAAGAAAAATCTGACACCAAGTAGAATAAAGAGAACAATGGTCTCAGAGCAAGTACTTGGCCAGTTGAGTTTCCTAGAGAAAAGAACTCGAAGAGATTCAAACAGTGAAAGAAACCAGGAAAAACAGAAAGTTGATGCAAATATATGTGAATTAGGTGGGCAAGTTTCAAGCCTAGCAAGCAGAGAAACCTGGCAGTTTTGGCCATGTTGTTCTTGCTATAGTTTGAAAAGTATTTAAAAGGGGTTGTAGACCCTTCCTCTCTGTAAGGCCAAGGGTGTTCCTCTATGGTGTTCCAGAAAGGTAATTGTGTGAAGAAGCTGTAAGTATGAATCACAGATTGTGTTGTATACCACAGTGTGTCGCCAGTGCATGGGTAGTGGGACAACTGCCAAGGAAAGCTGCTTGTGGAAGTACTCAAGAAACAGAAGTTTCTTGTCGTCAACAGTCCTGAAAAGAGCTGGAGTTCTGAAGAGTTCTTTGACTTCAGACATGGAGATTGAGAATTTGGAGTTTGCTCTGTTTTTGATCTGGCTTTGGTCCAGTATTTCCTCACTGTGCTCCCTTTCTTCTTTTGAAATGTTAATGTGTAGTGAGTGCTTTACATATTAGAAGTATGTAGTCTGCTTTTTGATGTTTTCCTTTATTGGGGGTTACAGTTAAGAGATTGCCATGAGTTTCAGAAAAGACTTTGAACTGTGGACTTTTAAACAGTGTTGGAAGTGAAAGACTACAGGGAATTTTGAGATTCAAGTGAGTGAACATTTGAGTTATGATTTGACTAAAAGCCTTTGGGGACCAGGGAGTACAGCGTGGTTGTTTGAATAAAAATGGCCCCCATAGGCACAAATATTTTAATGCTTAGTCATCAAAGATCAAGGAGTAGCATTATTTGACAAGAAGGGTTAGGTATGGCCTTGTATAAGTAGGTGTGACCTTTCTGGAGGATTTGTATCACTAGTGATAAGCTCTGATGTTTTAAAAGCCCATGCCAGGCCCAGTCTCTTTGTCTGCCTGCTGTTTTTGGATTAGGATGTAGTTCTCAACTACTTCTCAAGCACCATGCCTGCTATGCTTGTCATGCAACCTGCTATGATTGTAATGGCTTATACCTCTGAAACAAAAAGCAATTCCCAACTACTGATTTGTTTAATAACAGTTGACTTCATTATGGTGTCTCTTCAAAGCAATAGAACAATGACTAAGTCATACATGTGCCACAATAAAATGAATATTATACAAGATATCTAGTATTCTCATTGTAGATTATTTGCATCTAAAACACATGAACTGAATAGATCTAAAATTTTGTAAGAATTAAATAGATTTTATGTTCTATGCAATCATACAGAAAGAAAGACAGAGACAGAGACAGAGAGATAGACATAGGCAGAGATAAAATAAATTAGCAACTACATGAGATAATATACATGCAAATTACTTTGATTGTGATACAAATCACAGTATAAAGATATTAAAACACAATATTGTTGTATACTGATTTTTTTTTCCAAATTGAAATCTGTCCTTCATGAAGGAGCAAAAACAAAAATATTGCCAACCTGGTCCATGACCAGCTTTTCCACCTCAGCCCAGTTATGAAACAACCTCCCAAGAATGCCCACTTGCCAAACTAGTCCTGACAATTTCTTGTGGATATGAGAATTTTTCTTGTGTTAAGCCCACAATCCAAAACAACTATCATGAAAAGGTTATTAGGTTAGAATTGTTTCAAATAGTCCATCCTGTCCATGGCCAAAACAGCATCATATCTTGATTTATTTTTATATGTTTAACTTAAACTTTCATTCTTCATTTTTATATCAAACTTTTTTTATTAAAAAAAAATCCCTAAAGATACAATAGTGGCATTTGTATCATGGTGACTAGCACTGTCTACTTGGACTGAGAACCCACATCACAGGAGAGAATCCTCAACTGGAACTGGAACCTTAAACTATCTGAGGCTAATGTGGTCTTAGATCTTACAGGAGATAACACTTCTGCCATGTTACTATGCTAACATAACAACAATTGGATTTTAAGTATTTATCCTTATAATCACTAATAAGTATAGCTTATCAAAGAATCTATGTTTTTGCAATACATAAAGATTACTATAGAAATTCAGAAAAAAAAAAACCTGTGAGGTGTCCGGTCCCAGTTGGTATATATATAACCCCACCCACAAGAAAACACTGCAAAAGATTGGGAAACATGGTTGTAAGTGACCAATAAGTATCTTGCATAGTGTGTGACCTAGCTACAACAAGGATGGTGTACCCGTGATGCTTCATCAATATAACTACCTAAAGACGGCTTCAACAAGAACACCAGCGGTGGATATACTAACTTGAATGGCAACAAAATTTAGTGTGGCTATGCTGGAAAAACATTGCAGGCACTAAGGAATGCAAAGAGAGTTAGAATTAGTCTTTCCCAGAGATAAATTTCCTAACTCATTATCTAGTATGAGGTGGTCAGCCTTAAAAGCTGTACACATAAGTAAAACTAAAGAGACTCAAGAAGTTGTGATTATATGTTTATATATGTATAGGTGTGAGTCATAATAAAGAAAAAGAGGCAAAAATTTGATGGGAGCAAGGTCAGGGGACTATAGGGGACTTTGGAGGGAAGAGATGGAAGACAGAAATAATGCAATTATATTCCACTTAAAATTAATATTTATTTGAATGTAACGTGCAAAATATTTATTTTTTTATTATTATTTTGTGTATGAGTGTATTGGTTTGCATGTATTAAACATGTGTTATTTGTGTGCCTGATACTTGCAACAACCGGAAAAAAAGCAGATCCTCTGTAACTGGAGTTACAAAAGATATAAACTCACATGTACTTTCCCTGAACCTAACTGAGGTCCTCTGAACAGAGAAAAATTGGTTTTAGCGACTGAGACATCCCTCCAGTCTTAATATATCAATCTCTTGATGTGATAAATATTCTTATGGTTGAATATATATACACATACACATATACATATGTATATATTAGCTTACATTATCATGTATATTGATATATCAAAGGAACGACTGACACTGGAGATATATTTGAGGATTTATGAATCCAGTTATATCATACTTTTAGATCCTAAACTATGGAGCAATTATGCCACATAATAAGAACTAGTATAAACAAACAAAGTAATACCTAAGTTACATGAATCTCATGAGACAGGATATGACTATTTCCAATGAAAATATTTCAGTAATAAAAGAGAAACATTTTTACAAGCATAAAGAAATCTAAAAACTAGATGAATTCTTTTATAGTAGATGAATAATAATATATGCAGAAATAAGACATGCTTATAATACCAGTACTGGGATTTTGATGCCAGGAAATCATCAGGTCAAGGACTAGCTGAATCTTATCATAAACACCATGTTTTTAAAAGTTAAGTGAATCTTTTACAAAGAGAAAAAAAAAGATAAAGAAAAGTAAAATGAATTTGTTCAGGCAGGAAAAAAAAAAGTGTTAGCAGGTTAATACAATGCAAGAGAACCGGGGTTAACTACTCACAGTACATTTCATTGGTTATAAATAAATTTAAAAGCATTATCCTGTTGAAAACATTAACAACAATGACTATGAAGAGGTTATGTTCCTGTTAAATGTTAGATAAGAGGAAGAAGTACATTTCCCACTCCAGTGATCCCTTAACTATCTGTTGTTATCCAATATATATTATAGTTCGACAATGGCATGCAAAAGTGCCCCATGACCCTGATGATGTTAATGGAAATGAGGTCTAATATAATGTTTTTAGACCAGATGTAGAGCAGCCTATTCAAGTTGCTTGAAAACAAATGACTTTCTATACAGTGTTTAAATATTTCTGTAAATGAGTATAATTATTATTATTAACAATGAATTTATCATAATTACTCCAATAAATAACTGATATTTGAATGAGAGTAAATAATAGTACTCACGAGAAGCTGAAATTAGAAGAGCACTGGCTTTTCTCAAATCAATGCAATGTTTTGACCAGCTGTGATTGTGATATTGTGATTCTATATGAAAATCTGGTAGGCCTAGTAACTCTGAGTAAAAAATGTTTTCTTACTGGTGATTGATGTTACGTGACACAGACATTATCCCAGAGAATCATCAAATATCTCAGTATAACTGATCTTAAGGAGGAATGCACTGTGCAGCAGTAAGAACCTCAAACTTACCATAAGAAACTGATCATATAGACTTTCCAAAGGACTCTTGCTGTGAAAAATAATTGAAAATTTTCTCAATTTTCTCACCTCTGTAAACATGTCATTTCAGAAAAACCACCAGTATTTTCAGAGTTGCTGATCCATTTTTTTATTCAGTTCATTTAATGTGAGGATTTAGCAAACCTACTATTTTTGTCTGTTTTTTATCTATAGAAATACACCTTTATTTGAATCAAACAATTCCCTAAGTTATGTCCCATGTAAAGTATGTGATATATATATATATATATATATATATATATATATATATATATAATCTGAGTCTGACATACTGTTAAATATGAGCTGGGATCAAGATAAGGATGTTTTTATTAAATTTATATTCAAATCAAGTTGAGGTTAAATACTGCATGCTGGATATATGACACATTATATAAATAATATAAATTATTTATATGTTATCATTTTGGTAATTTATAATATGAATATCAATATTTATATAGACATGCAATCATCAATAATTTTGTCCTCAAGATAGTCTTCATCTGTGTATAATCAGTACAATTTTACTAAGAGCCTTATAGTCATATGTACACGAAGAAATCTAATAGTTTCTTCTGTCTTCACATGATAATGTTACAAAATATGAAATTCCAGCATTTAGAGGACATTGAAAGGATTACTTGATAATAAAGGATGAAGTTGTGTCATAATTTATATAACTGTTTCCCAGTAATCCTTAAAGTCAATCCACTAATCTTTATACATCTTGCAGTGTAAAAAAAAATAAATATAGAAAATTTCTCTATTTTTCTTTATACTTACATATAACTTTGAAAGTTTGCACTTTAAAAATAAATATTGTTATTTAATAAAAATGTATAGTTTATTTTGTTTGAAAGTACTAAAGTAGATGTTTGGCCAGATATATAAACTATCTATAAAAATATGATGAACTGTTAATAAAACCATAAATTTTAGTTACAGAAAATAATATAATACTCTATAGAGGAACTGTTTATTACTTCACTTCTGTTTGTACTGATATTCATAACCAAAATTATTCACAGAGAATATAGATATAGAGACAGAGAAATATAGTGATATAAATATAGGTACATACACATATACATATTATTTCATGTTTATTATTAAAAACAAGCCTTTTTTCTTTTCTTTTTCATCTTGGGATTATCTCCAAATTCTTTCATATATCCTATATCTGTCTTTGTAATTCATGAACTCTTTTTTTCTGTTATATTTTACATATATATATATATATATATATATATATATATATTCAAATTTTACACTTCTCAGTCTGTATAAAATTAATTGTATGTGTGTTTTCAGAATTGAACCTTTGGCAGGAATCTACCAATACACAGGTTCTTCTTTGGAGAGGATCACCTCTCCTGGTTCCAGGTTTACTCAGTTGCCTATAGGTCTATTAATTTTGTTTTTCTTTCCAATCATAAATAATTTAATTCTTAAAAGTAAGTAGATTTTTTTCCATATTTTTTCTCTTTATTAACTTATTTTTCTGCCCTCCCCAAACATCAACAAGCAAGCAAACACAAACATGCATCATAATTTTCAAAAGAAAGAAAAGTTATTTCTAGAAATGTAGTGTTCAGAAAAACTATCCAAAGTAATTATGAGCATATCCACTGTAGAAAGAAAATTATCATTGCCAATTTAATTGCATAATAGTACAGTGTTATTGCTCAAAGAATGGAGTCTAAAGTCAAACCTGGAAAACAAAACCAAGATATAGATTACCCCTGTATGGGTATTCTTACAGGTATAATTTTTCTTGTCTCTTACAGGTATACATTTTTCAACTTTCTGTTTCTTTCCAAATTTGCAAGACTTAGAGAAGACTCTTGGTATTCTTCTTTTGTTCAGGTCTGTGGAGCTCTATGCATACAGGACACTATGTAAAATGTATATGTATAGAGTAGTCAATAGAGAATGATGGTCATACACTGTGATCCTAGAGAAAAGGCAAATATTGATGATTGAGTAGCTGCAATCAAACACCTCCTGCTTTAAAGAAATAGTGGTTAAACAAGGGAAATGCTACAAAGACAAAAGAGAAGGAATGAAATCAATGAATATTTCATTTCAAAATCAATGATTTTTAAAAAAATCCCCCATTATTGAAAATAGGTTACTTTCTCCTATGATATATACTGGTTATAGTTCCCCATCTTCCCAATTCTTCCTTACTACTCCCAGATCTACTTCATTTCTGTCTCTCAGAAATGGCTTAAAAAATAAGTCTCTAAGAAACAATCAAACATGGCAAAACACAATATAATAAGATTAAGTAAAACCACTATATCAAATTTGGACAGTGAAACGGCAGCACAAGGGAAGAGTCTCAAGAGCAGGCACAAGAGTTAGAGACCTACTTTTTCTGATCATCAGAAATCCCATAAAAACACTAAGCTAAGCCTTCACATGAAGATGTAGAATTCTCAGCTCATCCTGTACCATGACTGCCTAGATGCTGTCATGCTCCCACCTTGATGATGATGGACTGAACCCTTGAACCTGTAAGTCAGCCCAAATTAAAAGTTATTTTTATTTTTGAGAGCTTTATACATTTATAAAATAAGTTTACCTCTCAATCTCTCTACTAATATCTTCTCCCATCATCTACCAATTTTCCATTAAAATTTATGTGTGCTTTTATTTTTCAGTGAGTCCAGTTTTTGCTGCTCTATGGGAACAAGTTTAGAACCATCTACAGTAAGATATGAATCTTCTCAGGACCTCTTCCTTGAAGAAATGTGACCCTCCCTTCACCAGCACGCATTAGTTACCAATAGCTCCTCAGCTAAAGATAAGGCTTCATGGACCCTTCCTCCTTTGAGCTGAACACCCTGTAATTACATTCCGTAGTTTGGAGTATATTCAGTCATTGCCACCTACTATAAGTTCTCTGATAAGTGCTGTAAGATGGTATAATCTGTGTGTGGTGATGCAATATTCTGAAGATATATTTTACATTGAATAGGCTGAACCTCAGACTCAAAGTTAGTAAATTAACTTGAGGTCACTTAAGACTTTATTACCCTGGCAACCTGTTCAAACTGTTTTATTTAACCTACCCTTAAAATAAGAGTATATTCATCTTTATTTGCTTGGGTTTCCCAAGTAATTAGCTATTACTACCTAAACTAATGCATAAGTGCAATCTTAAATTATGTATTCTGCTATGCCTCTGACCCAGAATAGTGCATGTTTATCCTTTGCTACAACAGGCAATACAGAAGTTTAAAGGAATTTCATATACCATAAAGAGTAAAGCATGTTATTCCTTTCCCAGATGAAGCTTTCTATGCTATTCAGTAAATACAGAAAGAAATCTTTTGCTAGGGTGAAAGACAAGTCACAGTTATCGATACAATGGATAGATATCTAGATAAATATAGATAAACATATAAAGAAAAATACGGACAGATACAGCCTTCAGGTAGACATAGATTCATACAGGTAAGAAATTGAAGACAGGGATCCTAGAGTAGGCAATTTGTATGTAGAGTCACTTTTGGATCAATAGCTCCAAGAGGAAGTATTATTTTTCTTTCCTTAATGTGGCACTGATGTGTTATTTGTATCTTGGAGTCAATCACTACTGTATGAAATCTGTGTATGTGTGTATGAGGGTCAGAATTTAAAGGACATTTTACTCTTAAGACCACATGTGAAATAAATCACTTGTTTATACTCTCTATTATAGATTTCTATAGATTTTTAGCCCAGTTATTGGTAAAAGGTTCTATTTTGTGATGCATGTCTCAATAGAAACAGAGTATCGTTCATTACTCCCATATTTGCCACCATTTCCACAGTAGGCATGCCTTGCCACCTCTTTGTTTATGGTAAGTCCAAGAGTTCCCAGCTGAGTCTGACATTTAATTCCTTGTTTTCCACATCTGTATGTATAAGACATTGCATCAGTGTGAAAGCTACCCAGCATAGATGAAGAAAGTGCCACCATCTTCCTCTCCTCATATCTTTAAGGTTATTTTCTTACATTTCTTTTGCTCATATCTTGAAGGAGTATGTAGAACATTGCTCATTTTGGCCCTCATTTTGTGTTTATCTCATATAATTGAATGATTAGCTCAGAATTAAAATTTAGGTTAATAACAACAACAATAGTAATAGCACTACTACTACTAATAAAAATAATCAATGTAAGGATACTTGCAGCTTTTCCGCTAATTTCTTATTTCTTTTCTCCTTTTAGAACATTTTTGTTATATTTAATTTTAAATTGACACAACTGCATTTTTTCACTGTTTGCAAATTCCACTCAAGTGTTTTTTTACATGCATTCGGGGAGATTGTTTTTGTGGGCTTTTTTTTTTTGTGTGTGTGTGTGTGTGCTAAGATTGCCCCCATTTTGACTGCCTTTGTTGCTTTTATTCTCTTTCCTTATTTTTGGCTTTGTGGCTGTTTTCTACATATTTAATTAAGATGTTTTAATTAGTGTATGTGCACGTGTGTTTGCTTATTTGTAGATATGTGTGTACGTGTGTGTATGTGTGTGTGTGTGTGTGTGTTATATTAATTTGACAAACTTTCTTTTGTTGGTTCCAATGATTTTTCTTGTTATTGTCACTTTTTATGGGTTCTAATTAGGCCACTCTTGGACCATGTGGTATTGCCCAACTCATTTAAAAATATCATGTAAGTTCTAGACAATGCATCCTTGTTGGGGAAAGGATGCCAGAGTCAGGCTACAGCTTTCAGGGGCTGCACGTCTGGTGAATAAATGCCTGGGGCATTATTCCACCCTGTATATATTTCTTGGTTAATGGCTGAGTTTCTAAGAACAGAAATCCATGCTAGTTGACTCTGTTGGTAGTCTTGTGGGGTTTCCTATCTCCTTCAGGGCCTTCAATCCTTCCCCTAACTCTTCTGATCTTCTTTGGCTGTGGGTACCTTATCCGTTTCAGTCAGATGCTGGAGAGAGCCTATCCGAGGACAGCTATGCTCCTGTCTGTAAGCATAACAGAGTATGCGCTGTGCGTGGAGTTGGCCCAGTTATATGTTGGATGTTCTTTCAGGCTCTGCTTCATCTTTGTTCCTATTCTTCTTTCAGAGGAGACAAATTTTGTGTTGATAGTTTTGTGAGTGGGTTGGTGTCCTTTATCCTTCTTTTTGGTGTTCTGGCCTGGCTGCACAAGGTGGCCTCTTAGGTTCCATGTCCCCACTATTAGACAACTCGGCTCTAGTCCCCTGCACTGACTCCAGGAAAGATATAAAATAAACTCACACAACTATGGACACTTGGTTTTTGACAAAGAAGCCAAAACTATACAATGAAAAAGAAAAAGAAAAAGAAAGAAAGCATCTTCAGCCAAGGGTGATGTTCTAAGTGGATGGCTGTGTGAGTAACATGTTGTTAAAATGGTATCTCTAAAGACATCAGTTTGTGTTAACACCAGCCCTGATGAAACTGGTGGCTTTGCTGGCCAGACAAAACTACTTCCTTCTTTCTATGGAGCCAGTAAAGCATGGTTGTGTCCTTTAAAACAGGAAATATTTTCTTTTTAAAACTTAATTTATTTATCATCTCTTTTTAGAAAATATGTTTCATTCTCAGTGAATAAAACCTGAAAACCTTGTTCCTCACAGTGTGGGAGAAGTGAATCTGTAATTTTACTCTCTTTTATTCTAGATTCTGATTTCTTTACTCCTCACTGACTTCATCATGACTCTTATGTGAAAACCGCATAATGAGACATTTTGATATGGCACAAACAATACATCATTTTGCACATTTAGTACTGTTTTCAAACATATGTGACATTAACATTTTTTTATTATACTTGAAGATTATTTCCTACAGGCTGTTGAGGAAATATTAGGATAAGCTCAGAATTCATTTATTTTTAAATTTATATTCTTATTTACTTTTCCATTAAGACATTTGGATGTAATATATTTGATCACATTTCTTACCGGCTCCTCTCTACTTACCAAACGTTATATTTTCTTTCTCTTTCAAAAACACAAAATGAAAATCAAAACAAAGAAACCTATAAGACAAAAAAATGTCAAAATAAAACAAAATTAAACAAAACTCCAACATTAAAACAATTCTATTCACTTTTTGTTGACCAACTACTCAATGGAATTAGGCATGCCATGGACTGTAGTTATTACACCCAGTGACACTCCACTTAAGAAAATGTTTATTTTCTTTGCCTGTAAGTATCCATTACAAATAGCATATAGTTAGTGTTGAAACACTATGTTCTTCTTCCTCCTCTTCTCAGGGCTGAAACACTTCCTCTCTCTCAGGGCTGAAATCTCATCTGTTTTGAACCTGGACAGGACTTATGAATGTTGTCACAGTCTCTGTGAAATCATGTGCACATCAATCTCATTGTATGTAGAAGACAGTTTCATTAAAGTCATCTGTTAACTCTGGTCTGTACATGGTTTACCTTTTCTTCTCCATACATCCTTAAGTCTTGAGGAGAGTATCTTTTGAAAAAAGAGATCCTATTAGGACGTACATGCTACAAAGTCAGTTATTCTCTTCAGACTATCTAGTTGTGGATCTCCATGTCAATCCTCATCCTAGTGTCAGAAGAACCTCTCTGATGAGTGATCAATAAGGGACAAATCTATGAATACAAGAATGCTTAAACAGGAGTCATTTTTATTGCTATGTTCCTATCATGCAATCATTTTAAATTTTTCTCCTAAGACCGTGTCCTGTTGACCTATCTAGTCTCAGGTTGCTGACCACTTCAGCAGATTCAGATAAATTTCTGCCATATTCAATATCTCTCATACTGCTTTTCATAAATGCAGTGCCGGAGTTACTTATCTACCACTAGGATATAACACCTTCCTTTTCTGTTTCCCTTTGTTAACATTTGTTATAGTTTCATGTTTCATAAATGATCTACACTGCAGATTTATCTTATTTTAGTGTGTGTATTGGTATTTACTTGGGGAACAGTAGTCAAACTTCTATCCATGTAACTACTCTCCTTCACATCCTTTAGAAAATAATTATAACAACACATTTGTCTATTTGTAAGTATATGTGTGTCTCTGTGTGCGTGTGTGTATGTTTTGAGAGGAAGACAGAGAAAGAGAGAGAGAGAGAGAGAGAGAGAGAGAGAGAAATTAGTAAGTGTGTATGTGGTTATACTGACCCGCTAGAAACACATGGAAGAAAGAAATTTACCATGAACTGTATTCCTCATTTCCTCATTTATTCTGTCACATTATCTTTTGAACCTAGACTTGGCTATGTTAGCCAGCCTCTTTGGCTCACAAGTCCCCAGGATATATGATCCACCATAGTACCTGAGTTGTACCTGAGATGTGCCCTGATACACCTAACTTTTACATGAATAATGAACATACAAGCTCAGTTCCTTTTCTTTGTATGATACATTCATTATTCACTGAGTTACTTTCCTGACTCCTTTGTCTACTATTTTAAAGACTTATTTATTTTTATTTTATATGTGAGTGTTTTCCTATATGAAAATCTGTACACCAGAAACCCCATACGAAAAAAAATGACATTGAAAACTTTGAAACTAGAGTTATGTATGGTTTCCATATACTTTCTCTTCTATTAGATTCAGTGTATCTGATTTTATGTGGCAGTCCTTGATCCATTTGGACTTGAGTTTTGTGTAAGGTGACAAATATAGATCTACATACAGATTGCCAGTTAGACCAGACCACTTATTCAAGATGCTTTCTTTTTTCCATTGTATATTTTTTGCTTCTTTGTCAAAGATCAAGTATCCATAAGTGTGTGGCTTTACTTCTGGTTCTTCAATTCTATTTCATTGATTAACATGTCTGTCTCTGTACAGTTTTTAATCACTATTGTTCTGTAGTATAGCTTGAGGGCAGGGATGGTAATTACCACAAAAGTTCTTTTATAGTTAAGAATTGTTTTGGTATTTGGAATATTTTACTTTTCCAGTTGAATTTGAGAACTGCTCTTTCCATGTCTTTGAAGAATTATTATTTTTTTTTTGATGGGGATTGTGTTGAATCTGTAAATTACTTTTGGTAGGATGACCATATTTACTATATTAATTCTAGCTCTCTGAGATTTTCTTCTGTCACCCTCTGTACCCTGTCCTACCCCACTTTCCTCCTCTCCCTCTCCTCTCCCACTCAAGTCCCTCCCTCCCTCTGTCCATGTGATTATTTTCTTACCCATTCTATGTGGGACTGAAGCATCCTTACTAGGACCTTTCCTCTTGTTAGACTTCATAAGGTCTGTGAGTTTTATCATGGATATTCTTTACTTTTTGTTAATATCATCTTATCAGTGAATACATACCATATATTTCCTTTTTGGTCTGAGTTACCTCACTCAGGATGAAATTTTCTAGTTTCATCCATTTGATGTCTTCATTTTTAATAGCTGAAGAGTATTGCTTAAATAAACCACAATTTCTGTATTCATTCTTCAGTTGAGGGACATCTGGGTTGTTTCCAGCTTCTGACTACTATGAATAAGGTTTCTTTTTTTTTTTTAAATATTTATTTATTTATTTTATTGATGAGTACACTGTAGCTGTCTTCAGACACACCAGAAGAGGGCATCCAATCTCATTACGGATGGTTGTGAGCCACCATGTGGTTGCTGGGATTTGAACTCAGGACCTCTGGAAGAGCAGTCAGTGCTCTTAACCGCTGAGCTATCTCTCCAGCCCCATGAATAAGGTTTCTATGAACACAGTGGAACTCATATGCTTGTGGTATGGTGGAGCATCTTTTGAGTATGCACCCAGGAGTGGTTCTTAACTATAATTTCAGGGGAACTAGTAAGCTCTTTTGACCTTCAAGAGGACAGGAACAGACCTGTTGCACAAATATCCATTCACCTAATGTGTACTCATACACATTAAATTAAATAAATAAATTTATAACATTCCAATTTTGTACGTCTTATTTTGGAAACAAATTAAGTTTTGTAAGTCTGATGTCTGAATTAAATTTTGATCTATATTTCATAAAAAATCGTTTTCTCTCTTTTTCATTTTTTTATTGGATATTTAATTTATTTACTCTTCAAATGTTATTCCCTTTTCTGGTTTTTCTTCCGGAAACCCCCTATCCCATCCTGTCTCCCCCTGCTTCTATGAGGGTGCTCACTTACCTACCCACCCACTCCTTCCTCCCTGCCCTGGCATTCCCCTATAGTGGGGCATAGAGCCTTCACAGGACTAAGGGCCTTTCCTCTGACTGATGTCCAATAAGGACATCCTCTGCTACATATGTGACTGGAGCCATGGACCCTGCATGTGTACTCTTTGGTTGGTAGTTTAGCTCATGGAGATCTGGGAGAGTCTGGTTGATTGATATTCTTGTTTTTCCTATGGGTTGCAAACCCCTTCATCTCTCATTCCTCTCTCTAACTCCTCCATTGAACATCCATGCTCAGTACAGTGGTTGGCTGCTAGCATCCGTATCTGTGTTTGCCAGGTTCTGAAAGAGCCTCTCAAGAGACAGCTATATCAAGCTCCTCTCAGCAAGCACTTCTTAACATCCATATTAGTGTCTGGGTTTGGTGTCTGTATATGGGATGGAGCCCCAGGTGGGGCAGTCTCTGGATAGCCTTTCCTTTAGTTTCTGTTCCACACTTTTTCTCCGTATTTCCTTCCATGAATATTTTCCCCCTTCTAAGAAGGACTGAAGCATCCATACTTTGGTCTTCCTTCTTCTTGAGCTTCACGTGGAGCAACATTTTCAGCTCATTTTATCTTGAGAATTTCTTAAGGTTCTGCTATCTATGAAGACTCTACTCTAGAGAAATAACCTAAAGTAATATTCTTAAACCTGGAGATAAATGGGTTAGTCTCAGGCAGTGTTTGTAAGCTATGCTGCCCCCAAGGCTGCACAATAAGAATATTCTAGCTAGAAGAGTTCAAGAAAACAATAGAATATTAATTTTGCATTTCTTTTTCCATTATTACTTTAGTAACCCTGCTACTCAAGCAGCTGGAGAAAAGTAAATATTATTTAAATGTTTTTAAGCTTGTTTTCTATATGGAGAGTTGTTTTTATAAGCAAGAGATACATATAAGTAAACAAAACAAGCAAGAAAATATAAAATAAAATCATTATTTTTTTTTAGAAACAGGTACTTCCTGAGATCCAGGAAAATTCAGACTATAAATCACAGAATGTAAATCAGAGAGCACAAATTGTCACTCTCCATGGCTGCGTTGAGAGAACTAACTATATAGCTCATAAAAATATTTCTTGCATTCTTAGACCATTTTGTAAGCCTTATAAACTCTTCCTTTTCATGGCTCTTTTTTACATACCACAGTAAATATTATATATATGAATTTTAGTATAGAGACCATTTAAGTGCTGTGCACAGGCTATACCAAGTTAATTTAATTGTTTTTAATGCTATGTCACAAATGTGATCATTTGTGTTAATCATTGATCTGACCAGAAGCGATTGTCAGACTTCTATTACTTTGTGGTAGAAGATAGTTTCACAGCATTA
This sequence comes from Grammomys surdaster, assembly GCF_004785775.1. Classification (NCBI taxonomy): domain Eukaryota; kingdom Metazoa; phylum Chordata; class Mammalia; order Rodentia; family Muridae; genus Grammomys; species Grammomys surdaster. Next base: position 2,849,651 of record NW_021604698.1, read on the forward strand.
GCATACTAAGTGTAAAATTTTAAAAAAATAACAAATGAAAATTATTTCATAGAATACAATGTTAATAGCTGTGTATTCAGAGCTAGCTCATATTACCCAAAATTTTAGCCACTCTTCTTTTTATCTTTTAATTTACTTACTGCTGTGCTATGAAGTAGAAAGCCTTCTTTCTTTCCTTTATTTTATTTTGTAAAGAATCATGCTACTAGTAAGAACTTGGTTTTTGTTTTAAGGTATCTATATTCTGTTGAAAACTTTCTACTACCAACAAGTAATCATAGTAATCGCATAAGGATATTTGATTTACTAAGAATGTTCAGAAGAAAAAAGGAAAATACCCATTTAGACAGAGATTAACTATGGAAGTAAAGTGTGCGTCAATGAGAAAAATGATAGAAATACAATTTAGTAATGAAATAAAACATAGTTTCACAACTTAAATTTCTTAAGAAAGAAAAATGGTTTCAACTTCTGGAGTAGATCTAAAATTCAAGCAGATAATAGCTGATTATTTTCACCAAAATCATGATATTGTGCATATCTTGTCAGGCAGGTCATTATCTTACCTGTGAGGGATTACAGCTTTGTTGTTATTGTTGTTGCTGTAGTTTTGCATTTCTCCAGAGATTTATTTACTTAATTTTATTAATTTTAAATTAATTATCTTATTTAGTTACCCCAAATGCTACCACCCTTCTGGTCACCCCTCCCAGAGTTCTCTAGATCCCACCTCTCCTTTTCCTCTGAGGTCCTTTCCCCTCCTCACTATAATTCCCCTTTACTGGGGCATCAAGTCTCTACAAGATTAGAGGGGATTACAGTTGTGTAAACCTCATGTTGACTTTTCTCCTCTGGCAGGATAGATTGCACCTCCTAGAACTAGCAATTAATAAATATAGTAGATAAAGATGAAGCCTCTAATTAGGAAGCAGTTTGTGTCCTTGATGTTCTGTAATGGAAGTATATTATTTCTTATACAACAGATTCTTACTCTCAGCATTTCTGAGTTGCCCATAGTTCTTTGTGTGAAAGCTTGAGGCCTCATGTTCTTTCCTACATCAGACTTGGCTTGTCTAGTGTTGTTCATGGTAATCTCATGTTCATGCAGTAAGGGTGATGAGACTCAATGACGTTCTTACATCACTAGGCTCCTGAAATCACTAGGAGACAAAAACTCATAGAAAACCCCTGGTTCTTTTGGTTTTATGATATTTCACTCCTATTAGTTAGTGATCATTGAGCCTTAGATACAGGCCTATTTTGTAGACTGTGTTTCACAATTCTACGTTTGGATTAATTGTGATTTTCTGTAGTAGGCCATCTGTTGCAGAGAACTTTTCTTGATGTGTAGGACTACAACTATCTGTATAATGACAAATACTTAGGATATAGTTATGGATTATTCTCACTCTCTCTGTCTCTCTCTGTCTCTCTCTATCTCTCTGTCTCTCTGTCTCTCTGTCTCTCTGTCTCTCTCTCTCTATATATATATATATATGTATATATATATATATATACATATATATATATTCTTAGCCATTCTCAACTGCAAGTTCAACATCAAAGTTTAATATTAATTTCTCTAATGATTGAATATATTGAACATTTATAAAATATTTTTTAGCTATTTCTATCTTATCTTTTGAGAACTCTGTTTTTCATACTCCATTTTTCTTTGTTGCCTTTTAAAATAATTTGCAAACATAGTACATAAGCATGGTATCTGCATTACTTCCCTCTTAAAATCCTGATCTAGTTCCTCCCACGACCCTTAGTTTCTTCCATTCTCACAGATCCTTCTTTGTTCATTGTTGCTACATGTATATACATACTTGTATATAATCTCTTCTCTCTTTCTATGTCTCTGCCTCTCTCTTTTTCATTCTCTCTCTCTCTCTCTCTCTCTCTCTCTCTCTCTCACACACACACACACACACATACATACACACATACACATGGACACACAGATACACACACTACCACCAGAACCATCACCACCACTACCAAGAACAACAATATATTGTGAACCAATATGGCTTTGCTCACATATATATGTCTACAGCTGACCACTTGAGATTGAGCATCCACTAGGGAAACTCATTCCTGATGTATACTAATACTCATTCATCTTCTACCTGTAACTCTTCATTGAAGAGTGGGACCATGAAATATCAAATATTTGCACTGGCAGTAAACTAGTGATATTATTATACTGGTTTTGTCCAGGCAATAATATTGTTGAGATGTCATAGGTGTACTTTCCTTATCCTGCCTAGAGGCTATTATCTATAAATAGACATCCCATGCCTCTGGTTATTAAAATTTTTTCTGCTTCATTTTGTTTAATTTTCCTTGAGCCTTAAGTGTAGAGATTGATGGCAGATGTTATCAGTTTAAGGTAACACACAGTCCCTTATTTTCTGCGTTTATTTAGCAGATGATCTCAATGCTAGTCTTGAGATGTTGCAAAGAGAAGCTTTTTTGATGAGTGATGGAAAATAGACTTATCTCTGTTTATAAGTGTAAGAGACCAATATTTAGAATATTCTCATGTTATAGCTTAGAACATTGTCACACTCCACTTTTAATTATATTGTTTTGATTTCTGAATGTTCTACTTTTGTTAATTTTTTTGTATATTCTAAATTATAATCCTCTATCATCAGATGTATGGTCTTTTTGTTTGTTTATTTGTTTTTTGAAGACCACCTCTTCACTCAAATTGTGTGTCTTTTTTTTGTTTGGGTGATTTTTAGTGTCATGATATTCCACTCATCAATTCTTGGACTTAATGACAGCCTTACCAAATCCTGTTCAGAAAACACTCTTTTGGACTTATGGACTCAAGCATATTTCTTACATTTTCTATATCAGTTTCAGAGTATTAGGTCAAATGTTAAGTTACTTAAACCATTTAGAGAAAAACTTTGACAGGGATAGAGATAAGAATCAAGTTGTTTTTTTTTCTATATGTAGCTGTCAATTTGAACAGGACTGTTTGTTGAAGATGTTCTCTAGTCTTGAATGAATAGTTTTGTGTTTTGTCAAAATCAGATGACTGTGATTGTGTGGTCTTACGTAGTTCTTCAGTTCTATTTAAATGATCAGTGAGAATGGTTTTATGCCAGGGTCATGCCGTTGTTACCACTATAACTCTGCATGTAATTTTAAATATGGGATGCTAATACTCTCAGAAAATTTTTGAATAATTAATGTGAATAGTTGTTTTTTCCTATTCTGGTGCTTTTGTGTTTCTAGATTTAATTTTGTACATATTTCTTATCCTTTATAAATATCCTAAAAGTATAGTAATTAATTGATTTAATGAAAATGTCTTATAAATTTTTATTTTAAAAAATTACTTTATTTATGACACAAAAATTTAATAGCAGTTCATATGCTATTTAAATATTAGAATTATACATTTTCTCCAAAGAAAAATATATTTTAGAATAAATTCATTGATGTACATTTTCTCCCACAAATGAAGATGTTATTTATTCAGCAGAGTAAACAAATTCATAATACATTTTAAGAAATATCAGGAAGCTAAAAGTAACATCTAAAATATACCAAAGGAGAAGTAATTGTGATGACCTGGCAAATGAAGAAATCAAAAACTCCAGAGGATAGTGAAATCCTCTAATTACATTGAAAATCATGAAAGAAGAAAGGCAAGCAATCTAAATCTTTTCCTCTCAAAAATCTATGTAATTCAATGTCTACTAGAAGCAGGATATGTGAACAGAAACCAAACAACATGAATTATTTCATACTAAATTTTCATAGCAGGGAGAACAGAAAACCTATGTAGTATTTTCACCCAAAAAATACAAACATATAAAGTTACAATGGAAAAAGCTTAGAAGGAAGTTAGTTGTTTTGTTTCAGTAAAGTAATGCAGTAAATACATTCCTTGCAAATATGAATCTGACAGAAATTCAACACTGAGTATTTCTTAATTATTTTCTGTGAATTAAAAGCAACAGTATCCTTACATACAGTGTAAATTTCCTAGAGTTACTGTAAAAATAGTGTAAACTTTGCACTGAAAGCAATATAAATGTATTGTCATACTTTGTGTAGGCTAGATTCTTTTAAGCTCAGGTGGATCTTCAAGTGAGGCCCTCAGAAAGCTAAGATCTAACTGCCTTGGGGGATGTCTTTCCTTATAAGAATGAGTACACTTCCTATCTCATTGCAAAGCACTTTTTTTGGGCATATTTATTGGTAACATAATTTCCACAGACCAGTAGGAGAGATGTAAATTATTATTCTGTATGGGACAATGGGAATGAAATCAACTTTTCCAAGGTGTGTGGGCCAGAGGTTTCTGTTTCTGTAGTAACGATGTATTTAGCCATAATCTCCTTTCATGCTGTTTCTGTGACCCCCTATAGAAATTGACAGATTCAATTCCCTTGTACTTTGAATCACTCAGATATTCTTGTTACATCTCTCAGAATTCATCTGGAAAATGTGCTTCACTTGCAAGAGTTCATAGAATAATTGTGGACCCTCTAGGTTATCTATAAAAATCTTAATCCTCATTACCAAAACAGAAAGTAATAGTCCATTCATCTAATTATTCCTAAATCTGTTCTTTATACAAGTTTAGATGGTTTGCAAGTGAATATATTCAATGGCTTTTTTTAATCTATCACATTCTATCACATCAGCAAACTTAATATACGTATTGAATCACTCTTAGGTAAAATCTCTTTTAGATTTAAATTAATAATGATAAGAGGACATATTTCTGTGAAAGCATTTCTCTTTGTTATGGCAAGGTTCTAAGCATAATGAATGCTCATTATGTTTAAGTTTCCTAATTACATTTATGATTTTTCTATCTTTGCTGTTAGTGTTTAAGAAGAGAAAATAATAGAACTGAAAGAACTTACAGCCATTGGTATAGTAAGTAGTACAAACAAGGTGGTTTGACCTCAGTGTCAGTATTTAGAGAAATAAAGTTTTGGGGTCAAAGAGGCATTATATTAACACTCCACTTAAAACCTATATAACAAGGCAATTTGATTCTAATCTAATACTTTAGATGATATGTTTAGAAATAAATTTTAGAAATACAAATAGTAATTCTATATCAAAATTGTGAAACTCTTAATAATGGACACAAATTTCTTAGTGTATATGACACAGAAATTAATTATATGCCATTCTTTATGTTATTTGTTCTGCGTATATATGGGTGAAGGGATGGATGTTTTTTGTTCATGTGGTGGAAGAAGACAAGACTCCATTTTCTCCATGCTGCTCAGGCATCAAACTCAGGTCATAAACCCTGTGTGAATGTGGGTTTATTAACTTCACCGTTTGCTGTTCAATGTATGTGTGATTCTTAAAAATTGGACATTTTCTAGTAAAACAAACATCTTTCATTTAAAAAGTAAATATAAAAGTGTCATTCTTAAGAGACCAATATTGTTTACCTGTGACATGATTGTTCTACAATTCTGTGACATTAGTTTGGATATTAGATGATTACAGACATCCTTAATATAAAGACAACAATAAAATAAACCTTCCCTCAGGGTTATTGTAGAAGAGTTGCTGGAGAGACTCAGGGAAACTGCTGTGAGATTGTGTGTCCTAGCAATGTCACAAGCTACATTAACAATCTCTCACCAACATGACTGCTCAAATATGAGCTTAACAAGTACAATAATAATTTACATACTGAAGTTGACAAGGATGGGGGACACTTCAATCCAACTTAAAAAACTATAGGCAATTGGTCTTTCCTAGAGAAGAACACAACAATTGGTTTGCCAATTAGACAACCCTGAAAGTATATTTAATTAAGATTGTAGAACTAAAAAATATGCAACTATATACTTAGGATTGTATATGTTTATATATGTACTTGTAGGTATATAACAACATTTCATTTAATGAAAATGTAGCCATGGGTTTTAAGAAGTGAAAGTGCTAGTATTTGGGAGGGTTTGGATAAAAAAAAAAATGGAGGTGGGAAATGATGTAATTATACTATAATATTACAAAATAAAGGAGATAACTAAAATACATATGCTATAGAGAATTTTAAAAATTAAAGAGATTAATAGCAGGTTTTTTGTAAAGAAGGTATAATATGCATATAGGCTGAACATATTCATACATGATTGTAGTATCTAATATATGTATAGTCAGTATTCACTTCTATAGTCGGTCACAAGACATTTAAAGTGCTTGGTGTCCTCTGAACAATAAGCTTTTTATATGTTGACTAGATAATTAGTAGGCGGTTTCAGGATTCACTCTGGATAGAAGGTACTAATAATCCAAAATCAAAATGCACATCATAAAGAATTTGATACCTCTCATATCCAAGTGCTTAGAATTTGAAGGCAAATATGAATATCAATCATTAATGGATATATCTATTATGTCTATGCACCAAAGCCTCCGTAAAACTCAAAATGACAAAGTTTAGGGAATTAGACTGCTTCAAAATTTGGAGGGAACATTAGGGCATGAAAGCACTACACCTATTCCCTGAACATTACTCATGCCTTTCTTTCATCTGAGTACTCATATATAACTTTTTTGATATTCTTCCTAGATATGCTAGAACACATTTTGTTTTTCAAGTCCTTAGCACCTCCTTAACTATTTAAGTAAACTGAAAGGACAATGTGAATCCTTAACTTATTGCCTGTAGATAAAAAGTAGACATCACAAAATGTTTACATAAACATTTACAGTAGAAAGCATTCTTTTGAATTTGAACTATTAGTATATTGCACATAATTCTATCTCTAGGTAGATAGAAGACTTAAGAAAGTGAGTCAAATTATGGCATATCCACTTGGTGTTTACAGAAGTATCAATAATTTATAGAGAGAAATTCTGACACATTTTGCTAGCTCAAGTATGAAATATGCAGTGTTGAGTTAGTCCTGATAATCTGCAGAGCCATTTATTACTCAAAATGAAAGGAGTCTCAAGTTAGAGCAAAGCCTTTCTATGCTGCTCATAATGGAAGATTGACAGGGATTGCCTACAAGTTCCTTCATTACCTGGAAGGTTTTAATTCCCATTTCTTTCTACCTTAATAGTTGAAACTTGTTTAGATTTTAAATTTGCATTACAAGTCTGCCTTTTGCTATATAATCTAGGGAAAGATTTCTTTGTATTAGGCCTTATTTTTTCTCATTTATAAAATTAAAGAAATGAAAATACACAACTTCTAGTGTTGCATTGATGTATAAGGAAGGTGTTAATCCATATAAAGTATATGTAAAAATACTTTCTAGATTTACGTATTTAATTTTAGGGATTTATTTCATGGTTTAGTTATCATTTAATAGACTTTAAAGTTCTAGAAGGAAAATACCTTTTCCTCCAAAATACATTGTTATATTTGCTTTTTTCAAATGCCCTTGTCAATCTTGCTTTATCTTTTCTTAAAATGTTTTGGTTTCTGATTGTTTGAATCATTTAACATTAAAGCTTTTCTCTTACATTCAGTGGTTTGTAAATGCCCATTCTAATTTAAGACTGACACTAAAATCCATAGGAACTTCACTGTGCAAAAGACAGTCTCATGGAGTTTTGCGTTTGATATATGGGCATCAAAGAATCATTGAACATTTTGAGAGAAGGTTTACTAATCTCCTGAAGAAAAGGTTAACACCTCAGCAGCCCTGAGATAACTAGCCAGCATGATAGACAACAAAGAGAGGACCTGAGATGTGTACACTTGCTGTCTTCTCTACAAAAATTAAATTATTCTTGTGTAATTTGACTCTGATTCCTATGATGAAGACTTTTTAACTAAATAATTTATAAATGTATGTCTCACTGTTATATAAGTTAAGAGGTCCAAAATCACAGTTCAAAAGATTTTGGTGTCACTAATTGACAGTTCTCTGCTCCCAAGTTGAAGAAGAATAATGTGTATATTATTAGACACACTCAGATCAAGAGAGGTAGAACTGATACCATGGTTTTGTTCTCCTGCAACCAAAATATCATTTTTGTAAAAAGAAAACCCTATATGAAGCTCTTATGATTTTTTGCTTGTCCTACTTTTGACACAATGATATTATTGATATAAAATATCTGTACTTTTTTCTATAAATATGATACTAAAATTATCTTATACAATATTACTTTTCTCATCAATATAATATTCCTGCATTCATATATGTCTGTAGAGACACATGGGGAAAGCAGAAGAGCTTTCTTCTTTTAACCACTTTTCTTTTTATTTATTATTTTACACTCCAGATATTATTCCCCACCTCATCCACCCTCCTGTAACTGTTCCATACCTCCAACTCGGTTCCCTGTCTCGACAAGGCTGTCTCCAACTACTGACCCCACCACACCTGATCTCTAAACTCCCTGTGGCCTCCAATCCATTGAGGGTTAGGTGCATCATTGCTGATTCACTACAAAACCAGAAGTGCTCTGCTGTATATGTGTTGGGGTCCTCATATCAGCTGGTGTGTGCTGCCTTTTTGGTGGGCCAGTGCTTGAGAGATCTCAGGTGTCAAGATTAATTGAGACTGCTGATCCTCATACAGGAGTGGTAAAGCTGGGTCCTCAGGTAGTACTATGTGCAATGTTCAGAGGAAACTGGAGACTGATTTCCAGAGTGGTTATATAAGCTTGCAATCCCATAAGCAATGCACGAGTGTTCCTCTTTCTCCACGTCTTTGCCAACATCTGAGTTCTCCTGAGTTTTTGATCAGAGCCAATCTGACTAGTGTGAGGTGGAATCTCAATTTTATTTTGATTTACATTTCTCTGATGAGTAAGGATGTTGAACATTTCTTTAGGTGCTTCTCAGCCATTCCAGATTCCTCAGTTGATAATTCTTTCTTTAGCTCTGTATTCCATTTTTTTAATAGGGTTATTTGATTCTCTGGAGTCTTTGTATATTTTGGATAATAGACCTCTATCAGATGTAGGGTTGGTAAAGATCTTTTCCTGATCTGTGGGTTGCCATTTTGTCCTGTTGACAGTGTCCTTTGCCTTACAAAAGCTTTTCAGTTTTATGAGATCCAATTTGTCTATAATTGATCTTAGAGCCTGAGCCATTGGTGTTCTGTTCATGAAAATTTCCCCCATACTGATGTGTTTGAGGCTCTTTCCCACTTTCTCTTTTATTAGATTCAGTGTGTCTAGTTTTATGTGAAGCTCCTTGATCCACTTTGGCTTGAGGTTTGTAAAAGGAGATAAGGGAAGATCAACTTGCATTCTTCTACATGTAGACTTCCACTTGAGCCAGCACTATTTGTTAAATATACTGTCTCTTATACAGTGGATGGTTTTGACTTCTTTGTCAAAGATCAGGTGATCATATGTATGTAGATTTATTTCTGGGTCTTCAATATTCTATTGATATACCTGTATGTCAGTGTATCTATATTATGAAGTGTTTATTATTATTGCTCTGTAGTACAACTTAAGGTCAGGGATGGTGATTCCACCAGATGTTCTCTTATTGTTGAGAAGATTTTTTACTATCCTGGAATTTTTTTTATTCCAGATGAATTTGAGAATTGCTCTTTCTAACTCTAAAAGAAATTGAGTTGGAATTTTAGTGGGGATTTAGTTGAAGCTCTAGATTGCTTTTGGTAAGATGCCAATTTTTATTATTGTATTCCTGCTGATTCATGGCCATGGGAGATCTTTCCATCTTCTGAGGTCTTCTTCAAAATTTTCTTCAGAGACTTGAATTTGTTTTCGCACAGATGATTATTCACTTGTTTGTTCAGAGTCACACCAATATATTTTACATTATTTGTGACTATTGTGAAAGATGTCATTTCCCTATTTTTTTCTCAGTCCATTTATCTCTTGAGTAGAGGAAGGCTCCTGATTTATTTGAGAAAATTTTATATCCAGCCATTTTGCCGAAATTGCTTAATAGCTATAGGAGTTCTCTGATGTAATTTTTTGGTCACTTACATATACTATCATACCATCTGTAAATAGTGATATCTTCACTTCTTCCTGTCTATTTAGATGTTTTACTTATTTAAATTTCAAATGTTATCCCCTAACCTGAGAAAACCCCCTCTCCGTCCTCCCCTCACCCTCCTTCTATGAGGGTGCTCCTCCAACCACATACATACTTATACCTCACTGCCTTAGCATTCTCCTACATTGGAGCAAAGAGCCTTCACAGGTCAAAGGGCCTCTCCTTTCATTGATGTCAGATAAGGCTATCCTCTGCTACATATGCAGTTGGACCCATGGATCCCTCCATGTACATTCTTTGGTTGATGGTTTAGTAGCTGGGAGGTCTGGGGACTCTGGTTGGTTGACGTTGTTGCTCTTCTTACATGGTTGCAAATCTCTTTAGCTCCTTCAATCTTTTCTCTAACTCCTCCACTGGGGTCCCCATGCTCATTCCAATGGTTGGCATCCACATCTGTATTTTTCAGGCACTGGTAGAGCCTCTCAAGAGACAGCTATATCAGGCTCCTGTAAGCAGGCACTTCTTGGTATCTGCATTAGTTTTTGTGTTTGGTGTCTGTGTATGGGATGGATCTCCAGGTGGAGCAGCCTCTGGATGGCCTTTCCTTCAGTCACTGCTCCACACTTATTCCCCGTATTTCCTTTAGACAGGAGTAATTCTGGATTAAAAATTTGGAGATGGGTGGGTGGTCTCATCCCTCAACTGGGGATCTTGCCTAACCTTTGGATATAGTCTGTACAGACTTTCCCTCCCATTTGTTGGGCATTTCAGCTTATCTCATCCTCTCTGAGTACTGAGAGCCTCCTGCTTTCCTAATATATGGGACTTTCTAGTGACCACACCCAGTTCTACATCACCCATTGCTACACTCCTCTGTTCAATTTCTTGACTCTCCATATATCATCCCCTTTTCCTGTACCTGATTCTTTCCCCTTTTTTCCTCATCCCCCTTCTCAATTCCTCTCAAGTCCCTCCCCCCCTCTACCTACTATATTTTTTTTACCCCTTCTGAGAAGGACTGAAGCAGCCATACTTAATCTTCCTTCTTGAGCTTCATATGGTCTGTGAGTTTTATCGTGGATTTTCAGAGATTTTTTTCTTAATATCTACTTACCAGTGAGTACATACCATGTGTGTTCTTTTGTGTCTGTGTTACCTCACTCAGGACGATATTTTCTAGTTGCATCCATTTGCCTTCAAATTTCATGAACTCAATGTTTTACTTGCTGAGTAGTACTCATTTGTGTAAATATACCATATTTTCTGTATCCATTCCTCTGCTGAAGGACATCTGGGTTCTCTCGGGCTACTGGCTACTATAAATACGTTTATACATTGTTAAATATTATAAATAAAGTTATATATTATAAATAAACATAGTGATGCATGTTTCCTTATTATATACTGGAACATTTTTTTTGACTAATTGCCTTGGCTAGAACTTCAAGACTATATTGAATAGATAGGGAGAGAGTGGGCAGCCCTGTCCATGATTTTAGTGGAACTGCTTCAAGTTTCTCTCCATTTTGTTTGTGGTTAACTATTGCTTTGCCGTACACTGCTTCTATTACGTTTAGAGATGGGACTTCCTGTTCTTTCTAAGTCTTTTAATATGAAAGGGTGTTGTATTTTGTCAACTTTTTTTAGCATATAATGAGATGATAGTGTATATTTTTTCCTTTGAGTATTTTTTTTCATAGCGGATTATGTTGATGGATTTCAGTATATTGAACCATCCCTGTATCCCTAGGATGAAGCCTACTTGATGATGGTGAATGATAATTTTGATGTGTTTTTTTATTTGCTTTGTGAGAATTATATTGAGTAATTTTGTATCTATATTTGTAAAGGAAATTATTCTGAATTTCTCTTTCTTTCTTGGGACTTTGTGTAGTTTAAGTATCAGCTTAACTGTAGCTTCATAGAACTAATTGTGTAGTATTCCTTCTGGTTATTTGTGTGTGTGTGTGTGTGTGTGTGTGTGTGTGTAATAGTTTGAAGGATATTGATATTAGGTGTTCTGTGAAGGTCTGATAGGATTCTGCACTAAAACCATCTTGTCCTGTGCTTTCTTTTGTTGGAAGACTTTTAATGACTGCTTCCATTCTTTTTGGATTATGGGATAATTTAGATGTTTTATCTGATCCTTATTTAACTTTGGTACCTGGTACCTGTCTAGAAAAATCACCAGTTTTATCTAGATTTTCCAGTTTTCTTGAATATGTGGTTGTTGAAGGATTTACCCATGTACAAATTAAATTTTGGTTACTGAAAACTAAATTTAGATTAATGTTTGAAGTGTGTGTGTGTGTGTTTACTCTTCCACATATGCAAACCAATTTGCTTGGTTCAGTTCAATAAAACATTGCAGACTAAATTTCAACCATACATCTTGTGTTAAATAACCATAACAGAATAAACATGCTCATGCAGATTCAATTATATTCACTCAATCAGAAACGTCACCTGCCATGATTTTGAACGCAATCTGAGGATACTTCACAAACACAAACTCTGAATCACCCATTCTCAATAAGACTCAGGATAAACATACTTTCCTTCTTCAGCTGTAATGTTTTGAGTTTTGCCTGCAGAATCTTTTTTTTTAATATTTTCACAATACATTTTTCAATGAGGTGGTAAAATTCTGAATGAAAAACTATGTATGACTTTGAGTTCTGTATCTATTGAGGTCCATAGTATTTCATGCTCTTACACTGGATAATCAATCTTAGGTACAATTTTCCCCAACTTGAACTGCTAAAAATTACCAAACAGAAGGAAATGCATTGCTTATTATCTTATTCAGTGCTAATTAATACATCTTATGGAATAAATAAAACTATTCAAAGATAAAATTAAGTCATAATATATTAAGTGAAAATTAAAATATCAGGTTTGGGATACCTTCCTATAACTTGTTGGCCATGGAGACCCTAACCCCCAACTACACAACAATATAGTCAGTGTTTTAAACTCATAAACTATTCCTTGTGCTTTCTTCAAGCTCATAACATCTATTTTTATTTTTTATCTCCATATACATCCATGCATATAGATATAGATTCCCAAATACTTTACTACAAGTTATTTATGTGCATGTTTTCAGATCTGACATTTTGGTATTAAAAAACTTGTTGGTGTATTTGTTTTTTCGAAAAGAGTATTTCTCTCTTATCACTCTTTTGTTGTCTACTACAAAATCTTCTAGTCAAAATTCAAGAATAAGTTACAGTGGAGTGATCAGTCAATATACATATTAGTATGTCAACATATCTTCTCAATATAGAAATCAGTCCCTAAAGAGCTAAGGGAGCACTGGGCACTGTCTCATTTCATCATATATAGGGAATAACTTATGAGGTTCTACCCATCTCTGATGGACTATGACCATTTAATATACCCTAAGGTAGGAAATGTCATTTCTTCAGTGGTGCAGCAACAGGTTATACACATAAAGCATATGAAGATAGAACAGATACTTCATAGGAAGAAAGATTTCATGAGATAAAGAGGAGCTTAGATAGAAAAATGTCTTATGTTAATTGTACACATGTATAAGATTTGCAACGAATAAATAATAGAAGGGTCTTTACTAACAGCAAAGTAGTAGTCTAAAATACAGTCAATCTCTTTGTCACAGAAGCATACATATATATATATATATGTGTGTGTGTATGTATGTATATATATATATATATATATATATGTATATGTCTATATATATGTATATGTCTATATATATGTGTGTGTATGTGTTCTGTTTTCAAATTAATTAAAATTGTAATTTAATTAATCTATTTCACATCCCTATTTTAGTTTCTCCTCTTTCCTCTCTTCCCAGCCCTTTCCCCTTACTTTCACTACCATCCACTTCTCCAATTCTCTTCAGGAAAGATGAAGCCTCTGACAAATATCAACCAGCTCTGGCATATCAAGTTGAAGTCAGACTAGGAACATCTTCCCATACCCTTATTGAGGCTAGACAAGGCAGCCTAATGGGAAGAAACAGTCCCAATACCAGACAACATTGACAGAGACAGCTCCTGTTCCCACTATCAGTAGTCTGACATAAAGAACGAGCTACACAAATATAACACATGGGGAAAGGACCTAGGTCAGTCTAAATCAAACTCCCTGGTTTGTTTTTTAGCAGCATGAGCTGTTACTTGAGTGTTTGATCTTAGCCTTTCTGACCAGTGTAAGATGAAATCACTGAGTTATTTTAGTTTATATTTTCCTGATGGCTAAGGACGTTAAACATTTAAGTGTTTCTTTGCCATTAGTGATTCCTCTATTGAAAATTCTCTTTATATTTTGCCCAATTTTTAATTTTGACATTTGGCTTGGTGGTTTGTAGTTTCTTGAATTTTGTTTATAATTTAAATATCAGCCCCCTGTCAAATTTGGGGTTGGTGAAGTTCTTTTCCCAGTCTGTAGGCTCCCATGTCTCTTTGACAGTGTCCTTTGCCTTACTGAAGCTTTTCAGTTTCATAAGGTCCCATTAACTAATTGTGGATTTTAACGCCTGTGAGATCTGTGTTTTGTTCAGGAACTTGTTTCTTGTACCAATAAATTCAAAAACTGTTCACCAATTTCTATTCTATCAAGATTAGTGTATCTTGATTTATGTTAAGGCATTTAATCCACAAGAATCTGAATTCTGTGCACAGTGATGGAAATGAATTTATTTGTATTTCTCTACACGTAGATATCAATTGGACCAGCATAATAAGTTGAAGGTGCTTTCTTTGTTCCATTGTATTATTTTGGTTTCTTTGTCAAAAATCAAGTTTTCACAGAGGGGTGGTTTTATTTCTGTGTCTTTTACATGATTCTATCCATCAACTCTGTTTTTATACAAATACCCATGATTTTTGCTACTATCGTGCTGTGTTACAGCTTGAAATCAGAAATGCTGATACCTCCAGAGGATCTTTTATTGCACAGGATTATATTAGTTAACCTAAGTATTTTTATTTTTCCATTTGAAGTTTAGTATTGTTCTTTAAAAATCTATAAAGAATTATTTTGAAATTTTGATGTGATTCTAACTGAATATTCAGATTGCTTTGGGTAAAATGGCTGTTTTCAGTCTGATCCTTAAACGTGGGAGATCTTTCCATCTTCTGATTGCTTCTTTAAAGAGTTGAAGTTCTTGTGTTAGAGATCTTTCACTTGCTTGATTAATTACAGCAAGATATGTTTTTATTTTGAAGGAGTTTGTTTCCCTAATTCCCTTCTCAGTCTGTTTATCAGATATATATATATATATATATATATATATATATATATATATATATATA
>NW_021604698.1:2864921-2914033 GCF_004785775.1 Grammomys surdaster
ATATATATATATATATATATATATATATATATATATATATATATATACCAGCTACTGTGTTTTGTTTTTGTGTTTGTTTTTTGTTTTGGTTTGTTAGTTAATTATTTTTATTCAGCCACTTCACTGATGGTATTATCAGCCATAGGACTTCTCAGGTAGAATTTTTGAGATCATTTTTATATACTATTATATCATTTACAAAGAGCAATACTTTGACTTCTTCCTGTCCAGTTTCTTATCCCTTGATCTTTTTTAGTTCTATTATTGCTTAGCTAAAGCTAAGTACTATATTGAGTAGATAAGTGAGAACGCACCCTTGATTTGTCCCTGATTATAATAGAAACATTTTAATTTGATGTTGGCTATCAGCTTGCTATAAGTTGCCCTTATTATGATTGAGTATGTGATCTGCATCTCTGAACTCTCCAAAACTTTTATCATGAAGAGTTTATGGTCTTGTGTCCAAGGATTTATCAGCATCTAGTGAGATAATTCTGTAATTTTTCTTTCAGTTTGTTAATGTAGTTGATTACAATGACAGATTTTAATTTTTCAAATGATCTCTACATCTCTGAGATGAAGCCTACATGATTACAATGGGTGATCTTTTTGATGGGTTCTTGGATTTGGTTTGTGAGTATTGTATAGAGTATTTTTTCATCAATGTGTTTAAGGGAAATGTTCTAAAGTACGTCTTCTTTGTTGAGTCTTTGTGTGTCTTATGAATCAGCGCAACTGCAGACTCATAAAGAGAATTTAGCAATGTTCGTTCTCTTTCTGATTTTTTTAACAACGCAAGGAGTATTTTTCTAAGCTCTTTTTTATTATTATTCCTTTATCCAGGTCCACCCTCCAACTGTTCCTCATCCCATTCCTCCTCTCTCATTTCCAAGAGGATGTCCCCAGCCCATTTTTCACCCCAACAGACCTCTCCACTCCCTGGGCCTTCAAGTCTCTTAAGGGTTAGGTGACACAGAGGTTCCCAGCTTCTGTCCATTGGTTGGATGTGAGTATCTGCATCTGACTCTTTCAGCTGCTTGTTGGGACACTTGGAGGGCAGCCATGAGCATACCATAGCATTAGTAATAATGTCACGCCTTGGATCCTCCCCGTGAGCTGGATCTTAATTTAGGCTGGTCACTGGACCTCCTGTCCCTCAGTCTAGTCTCTATTTTTGCCCCTGGAACTCTTTTAAACAGTAACAATTCTAGGTCAGAATTTTTGACTTGGGGATGGCAATCCCATCACTCCACTTTCTACTGGAGGTAGACTCTACAAGTTCGCTCTCTCCACTGTTGGGCACTTAATCTAAGGTCCCTGCATTTGAGTCCTGAGCATCTCTCACCTCCCAAGTTTCTGGTACATTCAAAAGGGTCTCCCCACTTTTACCTCCCAAGGTTGCCTGTTTCCATTCTTTCTGCTGGCTCTCAGGACTTCACTCCTGTTCATCCCTTCAATGCTTGATCATGTTCCCCTTTTCCCCTCTCACCAAGGTTTTTAAAATTAAATTGTGGGAGAATTTTTTCTTGTCCCTAATATTTGGCATTATGTAAGATTCTTGTATGTTTATATGCATCTCTTTTTTGCATTGGAAAATTCTTCTTTTATGATTTTGTCGAAAATATTTTCTGGGCATTAATGCTGGGAATCTCCTTCTTCTTCTAATGCTATTATTTTTAGGTTTGGCCTTTTCATAGTTTCTCAGATGCCCTGGATATTTTGTGTGAGTGACATTTTAGACTTAATAACTGCTTTGACCAATTTTCAATTTCTACTATTTCATCTTGTTTTCCTAAGATTCTCTCTTGAATCTCTTGAAATGTTGATGATGCTTGTAAGTAATACGTTTTCAGTTCCCTATATTTTTCATCTTGGGATATCCTCAATTTGTGTTTTCTTTATTGTGTCTATTTCTATTTTCAGGACTTGAAGAGTTTTATTCATTTCCTTCACTGGCTTGTTTATGTTATCCTGGATTTTACAAAGGGAATTATTTGTTTCTTCTCCCAAACTTATGTCATCTTTATAAGATTGAATTTAGAGTCATTTTCTATTCAGCTATGTTGGAATATCTACGGCTCCCTGTATTAAGATGGCAGTGCTTTGGTAGTGTCATATTGCCCTGTCTATTGTTGCTTGTGTTTTTATACTAGCTTCTAATCATTTGAGTTCAGAATTATTATAGTTTTAGTTGGAGATTTTTGACTTTATCATTGTTACATAGAGTTTTGTTTTGTTTGTTGTTTGTTGTTGTTTTTGTTGTTGTTGTTTGGATGTTTCCAGCCCACCCACCCCCTTGATTTCTGTTTTTTACTCTAGTCTTTTAGCCTGAGTGGACTGATCTTCTTGTGACTCATGAGTTTCCATGTTCAGTAGAATAGTAGAATTTCTCTGCTGTTAATTTTTTTCTTTTCATTTGTGTGTGTGTGTGTGTTCTTATGTAACCACTGGTGCTTCGGGTGTCAAAATTACTTCTAGCATTCCATTTATGTGACAAAATTTCCTCTAAGGATCCAAGTCGATATATAACCTCTGTGGTTCTAGGTACCTACATGGAATCTGCTAATACTGAATGTCCTCCAGTAAAGTTGATCTGGGCAGAATATGGAGGTTAGGTGATAGGATGGAGTTTGGACTGCTGAGCTTCCTTTAAGGACAGTAAATAAGTCTCTAAAATCAAAAGCATATAAAGGGAAAATCATGAGCAATTTTCGGTATCATCTCAAACTTTTAATGAAACTAAGCAAAAATTACTTTTAGTATTTAGAACCTCATGTGTGTGAATGTGTACATATATGTACATATATACACGTAAACAAGTAGTATGCCAGAAGAAAGTTAAATATTTCATTATGTTTAATGTCGTTCTGAATATACCAAATAGATTAATGCTTTCTTTCTTTTTTCTATTTTCTTTTACAACAGTACAAGGCTAACCATTTTCAGAATAAAATCACAGTAGATCTTGACTTTCTCTCCAGTTCGTTGGAAAGGTATCATCCGTTAGTTATCCCAAATTTACGTCTAATCATATTTTCTATATAGCATTAATTCAAATACTCTGTATGCTAAACACGTTGGCTTTAGATGCTATGGGGAGTTTAAGCTCTTTTACCATTATAAGACAAGAAGACTGTAGAAAAGCAATGATTATAGGGTACTTAGTGAGATAAACAAGAACTCTAACAAAGAAGTGACATGTCAATAAATGACAGTGTCTTCCAACACCATAAGCAAATATGAGCCTCACAAAGTAGCCCAACTGTGTATTTCAGACTCCTGGCCTTCTTACAACTAAGAGAGTGTATTTGTACTGTTTCTAGCCATTGGATTAAAGATGTTAATAATGCTAACTCTACAAAATCAATCTTCGAACAGGTTTGAGGATACAGTTCAGATGGAAGTATGCTTGTGTTACTGGCACAAAGCCCTGGCTTCTATCCCCAATATCACATATATTGGACATGATGGTGCATAGTTATTATTCCAGGATATAAGAAGTTTAAGCAGAAGGATCAGTTCAAGGTCATGATTGAGTACATAGTGAACTTAAAGTCAAACAGAGCTTTATGTGCTGGTATATGAAAACATACTGGAATAAAAATAATATAATAAAAATATAATAAAATATAGGACTAATAGAATAAAGGACTGAAGAGTTAAAAAACTGTTAAGCAAAAAAAAACCAAAAGAAATATTTTTACTTGATCTATTATTACATATACGTACATGAAAATGTATTGTCTTTATCATGTAAAACTAGTGATTTGGATAAAATGAATAAATATGCTAAATATTCTACTACTGAAAGTATGTCTTAGTTAGGAATAGTATTGCTGTGATAAAGAATCCTTACCAAAAGCATCTTGGGAGGAAATGTTTTATTTTATCTTACCATAAACACATAATAGTTCACTACTCAAGGAAGTCAGAGCAGGAACCCAAGCAGGAACTGATAGAGAGGCAATAATGTAATGTTGCCTTAGTGGATTATTCTTCATAATCTGTTCAACCCACCTTCTTAGAGCATCCAGTACCACTAGGTTTGACACCACCCTTGCTAAGCTGGGCCATTCCACATCAATCATCAATCAAATAATTCCTCATAGGTTTACTCAGGAAGCAATATAGTGTAATAGAGGCATTTTCTCATGTAAGACTCCTCTTTCAAAATAAATCTAGCTTTACTATCCTATGTAGGCATATTAATCTATGGTGAAGTATAATATTCCATAACAGTTACTTGGAATTTTTGTTAAGCA
The DNA here is from genome assembly GCF_004785775.1 of Grammomys surdaster. NCBI lineage: Eukaryota > Metazoa > Chordata > Mammalia > Rodentia > Muridae > Grammomys > Grammomys surdaster. Next base: position 2,869,184 of record NW_021604698.1, read on the forward strand.
AACATCAGAATTTCTGTTTTGGTTAAAAATATTATGATTCTCTGATTGCTTTTATGATATATATATATTTCAGTTACCAAGGAATTGATATGATAGTCTTGGTTCATTGATTCTATATTTTTAATTAATTTGATACATATTTGCTAGTTATTTTATGTAAGAATTCACTAATATTATAGAGAACTGGTGAAATTTCTTGGTGTTAACAATTTTTGATGTCTATTGATTGACTATTTAAAATCATATCATGAACAGAGGCTGGATACATGTGACAGTGGTTAAAAGTACTTGCTGTTCTTTCTGAAGACTAGGGATTGATCAGAACCCATCGGTGTCAGCTTCAAACTATCTATAACTCCAGTCTCAGAGATTCTAATCATTGGTTTGATCTTCATTGGGCATCATGTATGTATTTACTACACATGTACACATTAAGGTGAAATATTCATACACACAAAAAATAAATAGAACTTTAAGTGTTATCATGAATTATACCTAGTACTTAAAATTACATAATTACCTAACAATGTAATTGCTATTTTACAATGCCAAGTATCTTCTTGTCAAGAATTGAAATCAGATTCTTTTCTATTCTTCATATTCCATTTTCAAAAGACTTGTAGGCTTTGCTAGTATGTGGATATTATATTGAGTGAGTTTATTTTAAGATGGCAGTTGTTAAATTCAATGTCACTTTCCAACTCATAGTAAGACTGCAGTCTAGCAAACTTATTCAGGTAGAACAAGATTCCTAAGAATTAATGAGGAGTCTCTTGCACTTGCTCTTGCACTGCTCAGCTCAGGAATGGGGATTTTACTGACCAACATTTCCTCAAAATAATTTCTCAGTTAAACGTATTGTCTGTTTACGGGGACTTCCCACACATAATCCCTATTGTCTTAATAAATGAAGTGACACACTTGTTATCTAGTTATCTGTATTCTTTAGGTCTGATTAAAATATAAAGCTAATTTTGATTAAATTACTTTGGTGAGGACCAAAGTACTACTATAGAGTGCTGAAACTAGAAAAATCTAGCAAGTTCATCTACAACATTCTTTGAAAGTAAGAATTATGTGAAAACATGTAAGTCTATAAAAATGTAAGTTTATAGATTAATACCTGACTCACTGAGTCTGATTTGAGATCTTCTAAGGCATCACAAAATGTAGCATATAATTACTTAAACCTGTAGCAAAGCAAAACATGCTTTGACCAGTTTAACTAACTTCTGGCGACTTGTACTTTGTTTGTTAGCTCATGTTGCACTTTCTGATAGAGGTGAAGAGGACATAGATCTGGACAATGAACAACAGGAAAGAGAGAGGTAAGTTTGGAAGGCTTTCATACCATCAAGGTTACATAATTTTTGCATATTCCCTCACCAAATGTTGGGCTATCACTTCTGTCCCCAGAGACAATGTTCATTAAAGAAGATGACAACATGCTGAAGAAAACTGCTCCCATGTCCTCTAGGTGACTTCTCCTTCACTGATGTTGTAAAAAAAAATCGTGAAATTCGTTAAATAATTTTGTTGTTTTACTTATACACCAGAGCACATCCTGGCTCAGGTTCAATGTCCATGAGTCAATGGAAATATATCTACTTAAGCAAAACTAGGAAATGTTCTTAGTGACACAATCTCTGTTTTCTAAAATTACAATAAATCATTCTTATAAATCAGAGGGAAAACACAAATATCTGGATTAATAAATTTGGAAATAACTGTATTTTATTAAAATATTCTTTTAGGAAGGCATAAAACAATCTTTCTAGAGATAAAATTATTATCAGAGTTTCATAAAAATATAAAGCTACTTATAAAATTGTTATAAATTGATCTTTTCAGTATTGAGTATTTAATCTAGAACCTCACACTCTAGAAAAACACTTCACTACTGAGATATGTGCCTAGCCCTTAAAAGCATTATAGTATAGAAGGGGAGGATATTTATTGGCATTATAGTTTAGTAATAAAAATTACAGAAGTTTACAAAATACATCTTTTATCTATTTAATGATCTGGGAAATTGAAATACAATTTTCTCCTATGTGTTTCTATGTGTTCCCATGTCCAGAGTCTGTATGTTGTATTAAGCTTAATCAAAGTAAAATGCTTATCTCTAAACCAAATTTGAAAAGATAAAATCAAGGTTCTATTGACATTTTGTCCAATGTCACTGTTTTAATGATGAGTTACTTTTGTTAATTCAAATAAATTCATATTCTACTTTCTTTGAAATGTGGATATTAAGCGACAGAGAGCTGATGTTAACATTTGTAATGACACCAGTAAGTCAAAATCTGGTGACTCACATTCTGTGTTGTGTTGTGAGTGTCACACTAGTGACTTGTCAAACAAATAAACAAACAACCACAACAAAATAAACTTTGACCTAACAGCATGCTATACTCTGTTTTGATCAACATAATATAATGAGAAAAATCATGACACCATTAGCAACTTTAATAATTTTCTCCAACAGGCATATTTTGATGATTTTAAATTTATATTTCCATTTATACATGTGTGTATAGTAACATATATATCCATATGTATGTGTGTGTACATATAAGCATATAGGAGAGTATAAGGACATATTAATGTGCATATACGTATATATTAAATTTTAGACATGAGTAGGAAAAGTGTCTATACTATTAATGGTAAAACAAAACCCTGTTTTAGTTACTGTTTTGTTTTTGAAGAAACATCACAGCTAAGGCAATACATAGAAGAATGTATTTAACTTTGGCAGGCTTGCTTACAGTTTCAGGTTGTTCATTATCATCATGGTTGGGGGTGTGACAGTATACAGTCATACATTGTGCTAAAGAAGTAGTTGAAAACATTATATCCTGAGTCTTTTGAGGCAGGCAGATGGAGACAGGGCCTGGTGTGCATATTTGAAATCATAAAGCCCACCAGTAACACACTTACTTTCAACAGGCCACACCTACTAATCCTTTTCAACAATCCACCAACAAAGAACAAACACAAATATTTGAGACTAAGGGTCCAATATCATTAAATCAATGTAAGTAACAATGCATACAGATAGTGTTTCATTTTAAAGCTTCCATTTGTTTATTTAATTGTGAATAATTGTAGATAAATGTGAGATTGTTAAATAAAATAATATCTCACATGGACAATTATCAAGTACATATTTTTGATGACTGCTTATACATACAATCTCAATATGTGAAAGAAAAGCATTTTACTGTTTACATTTTATTATATAAAAATATATTCTTTTTACTATGTGTGTACTTATGCCCAGGTTCCTGAATTTTGATATTTTAACTGTCATAAATATGATGTAGGAAAATACATTCAATGCAAAAATCTTCAATTATAAAATATAATCTTCCTGCCTTGTGCGATCGTATTCTGGCTGTATATAGGCAGTTTAAATTCATATATGCATGCACAGCACTTGAAATTGTTCTCTATTTTATAAGATAAGATAATTTTGAAGTCTTCTAAGAGCTAAATATGAATGTTCCTTTACCCAAACCCCAGTTGCAGTATATCAAATCTCAGGAGAATTAACAAAAGCAAATTTTGTATTAGTTTTGGCTGTGGTATTTTAACGCAGGAACACTCAATGTGAAAATGGAGACCAGCTGCTGCTTTAAATCAGTTGAAAATGAAATGAGAACATCTATTTGAAGTGTTCATTTGATATAGGTGAACATCTTTCCTACAGAAATATGTGAACTCAATTTATAGGGGTTTCTAAAATGGTAAGTCAGAAGCAATGTCTAGATCAGAAGAACAGATGAAAAAGTACAAAATATGGATTATAAAACACCAAAGTATCAAAGAAATTATGCTCTGATAGATTGGGAAGCTATCTAAACAGAATTTGTTTTCTGTGCTAGCTCATCACTCATGAGCTAAGTGAGGAATGACTGAAGCTGAGATTCATTTATTTACCTATTGGTAATGAAGCCTGACTTTCATCAAGATGTGTCCCGCTCTCACCTGAGAGGCATTCGTATCTTGGTTTCTGGTGACAGCATAATGGCATGTTCTGTTTCAATGATCTCTTATTTGTCAGAATTATCATGTAGCAGAAATTCCCCAGAAAGTCCCTAATGTCAATACAAATGAATTCTGGCAATAGAAGCCACTGCTTCTTAGGTGGAGAGTCCAGCATCAGTGGCCCCACTAAATACAAATAAAGTCACATGATACAAGTTAGTGGCCATTTCTATCACAAAAGATCTTAACACAAATGATGTAGTTACATTTTATTTGCATAACTGTGTTTAATCAAGTAGTTAGGAAACACCGTAGGACTCCAAAGTAATAAAATTAACAGGAGCAGAAAGGATCATGAAATGGGTTGGAATAAGATGTAGACATTAGAAACATACCACACCATGACTTATATCAAGATGCCTTAGGCCACAAGAAAAAGAAAACAAGACAACAAGAAAAAGCTTCCATCCTTCTCTCCTGGAGTGCATGCTGGCTTCAGTTTCACTTCTTAACCAAAGAAGTTGTTGAACTCCTTCCTCCATCTGCCAAGTGCTGGGATTTAGGCATGTGGTATCACACTGGATTTTATGCACTTTTAGGGCATCAGTCTAAAACTATCTGCATGCCAGTCTATCACAATACTAGCTAAATCACATTCCTAATCACTGTGTTCTTTCATTACTTCTTCCTGTCTCATGAATACAATGCTGTGAATATACACATCATTGTTACCTTTGGACTATAGGACTAGAACTAGATATAATTGCATTCTCTATAAAAATTATTTTTTGTCTTTTATCTTAAATACTATTTGAAAATATAGTTTCATATATGAAGATAAGGATAAATGATCATGCATGTGAATAAACAAATATATTAAAATAGATTGATAGGAATGCACGATTATAAACTGTGTACATTTTTAAAGGTTTCTGTTGCTATGCAGTAGACCACGAAGAACAGACTTTAGCATATTTAACGCAAGAAAACTCACTAGACCAACCACTGCATCATCTCTTTACACAATCTCGTAACAGGGACACTTAATCTCACTGTAAAGAGTTTTAATTTTAACTTCCAACTTTTCAGAAGAAGTCAACAATAAATAATATAATATTAACGTGCTTAATATTAGGAGGATAATGCAGTTATATATCAGATAATGACCTTTAGCTCAATGATGACGACATCTATAACAACGTGTTTTAAAACTGTTGCTAGAATAAAGTACCCTCTCAGAAACAATTTAGTAGAGAAAGAGCTTTTTTGTTTTTTGTTTGTCTGTTTGTTATTATCTCAAAATCCTAAGTTATAGTCCATCATAGACTATGTACATCAAGGCAGATATTTGAACCAGCTACTCATATCAAACTCATAATCAAATGCAGAAAGATAATAAATGCATGACTGCTTATTAGTTTACAATCACTTCCGTATACTTAAAGAGTTCTTGTGCATAGATAATGTTGTCACACACAGTGGGTTGGTTAAACGAAAATAACCATATATCAAGATAATTGCTCAGAGATATACTCAAAGGCCATGCTGATCTAGACACTGAGCTCACTGAGATTATTCTAAGGTTACTCTAAGTTGCGTAAGGGTGACATTTAAAACTGATCGTCACGCAGTGGCTTTCAGAGAACGTATTCCTCCATATACTCATAGCCATCTTAGATTGTATAAGAGCACTCTGTTCTCCATACAGTAGTGAACTCTCCTGAAAACATAGTTTTCAGAACATTCATAATTATTTTATATGAGATTGCATACACACTTTATATATACTTATAGGAAATAGATAAAGTATACTTATTAAAGACACTTGCAGTTGCCTCTGAAAAATAAAACATACCAAGATGAATTCAGATTCTTCTCACATATAAAGGAACATATGTCCTTAATTCAACACAAATGATACTAAAGATGTGCAATAAACATGGACATAGTATGGATGCATTACAGATTAGCATATATGATCACATACAGTCTAGTCTATCATTCTATGAAATATAACTATCAGCGTGGAATGAACATAAATTCCTTAAGACAAATCCACCTCTGAATAACTCTAGTGCTAATGTATCTATCTATACCTAATTTAATAGATATTTATTCAAATATTATTCTTCGGAAAATAGCTTTAAAATTTCAACTTTTAGTGGGAAAAATTTTTATTCTTCTATATAACTTACCAGTTGATGTTTTAATATTTGTGCACTATTAAGATTGCTAACTGATGTATTTACTAATTGCAGCAGAGTTTTAGCAAAGCCATTGCATGTGAGTGATGACACCTAGGTCTTGAAGTAGCTTTTTCTCAGTGATTGTTATCTGAGATTGTATGTAGTTGTTCCTTTGAAGGATTCTCAGAGCCTTAGCATAACTTAGTCCTGAGATGTATCTGGTAAACCAGGTAGTCATATATGTCTGAGAATCACTTAGGTGGTGGCTACTTTAAGACAACCCTAGTTCAGATAGGGGTATGTGCAAAAACTAACTTGCTAAAAGTGTCTTTAGTGTAACAATAAAACATGTCTAGGATGCTGCCCTTGTTCAGTCTCGAAGATACTGATCATCCTGCTCTTGATAAACCCGAAAATTCATCCTGCAGGGTCTTTCTTCAATAAATCATCCTGTTTAACTAAAAACAATGACAAGAAACTGCTATACGTTTTTACTTTAATAAATGTACTGCATTTTACCTTTGCTTTAAAAAAAAAAGCACATACAAACAGGAAAGGGGGAAGTAGGAAGATTTACCAGAACCTCATATTCTGATTAGTCTCTTTTTTTCATTCCATTCTGACAGTGCAAAATAAACATGTTTATATTTGCAATTATAATTTATTAAAAATATTTCTCTTCCCTTTCCTTTATGCTAACCCTTTCATATATTCTTTTCCATGCTTCACATTGATAGGGTCCCTTTTTCTCATTTCTATTCCAAAAATTAATCTGTTGAGTCCATATGATGTTATTCTTATGTTTTCTTGGGTGACTGTTTGGTAGTGTTCAAACATCTGTTCTGCTCTGCTCCAGAGGAAACCACTGATCCTACTCTCAACTTTTCTCAGTCGCGTACACTGCACTTATTAGAGTTGAGGGCACAGGGCCTTTTCTCTATCAAAGGTCAGCACTTTCACTGTCCTCATACTTGTTCGGCTCACATTTGTGTCGCCCTGTTCCTGAGACTTCTGAGTTTAATTTCTGGTGTTTCTAGGAGACACAATATCGCAGCAAAGTCCCTGATCCTCGGGGTCTTGATATCTTTCTCCAGCCTCATCTGCAGCGTTCCCTGAGCCTTACATGTAGGAGAATTTTATAAATATACGCTTTGGGACTGGGCTTCTAAACTTGTTGATTTTGTGAGTTAACTTGACACAAGCTAGAGTTATAAGAGAGAAAGGGGCCTCATTTGAGGAAATGCCTCCATAAGTTCCATTTGGAAGGCATTTTCTCAGTTAGCGGCCAGTCGGGGGGAGTTCAGCCTGTTCTGGGTGCTGTCATTCCTGTGTTGATGTTCTTAGATTCTATAGGAAAACATGGTGAGGAATGCAAGAGGAAGCAAGCCTATAAGCAGCATCCTTCAGAAACTCTGTCTCAGTTCCTGCCTCCAGGATACTGCTCTGTTTGAGTTCCTGGCTTCCAATGATGATGAATAGCCATGTGGAAGGATAATCCAAATAAACCCTTTCCTTTCCAACTTTGCTTTTGGATGTGATGTCTACAGGCAGCAATAGAAACACAAACTAATTTTAATCAGCATAGCAGGGTATTGGTATGACAGGCGTGACCATGATTTTGGAGAATTTTGGAGAGCATTGGAACTTTGGGCTAGAAATGTTATTGAGTATTGAGAGCTCAATGGATGTTCTTTGGGAGCTTAGAAGTTAAGAATGTTGAAAGCAGTGCATATGATGAGGTCTGGCTTGTGAAATTTCAGACCAAATCTTTAGTACTCTATCAGGGTGATTTGCTATTTTGATGTGGTTCTGGTTAGCTAGAGCTAAAGGATCAGCTATGATAAACAAGATACAAGAACTACTGAATCAAAAACTTTGTATTAATGAGACAATTGATGCTGGTTCGCTGGAGATGACAAGGAAAAGAAGTTACTTACTAGAGCCAGTCATGGTTATGATTGGCTATGTTTTCCTGTAATGTCTCAACATATTGTAAAGGGGAGTCTCCTTGATGAGGGTTAAAGACTACACTTATATGTAAGTATAAAATCAAATGGTTACAGATTAGTTAATTAGTAAATTAACTGTTGGTGATACTCCTTCAATAATTTTACTAGTTGCTAGGTTTCCAAAACCAGGCATTATATTTCTCTTATTGAGTGGGTCTTAAGTCAAATTAGAAAGCAGTTGGTTACTGCCAATGTATGCATGCTATTACTGCAACATAGGGTTGTTATGCCATGCTGGTAGCTGATGTTTTTCATGGGTGTCATAGCTGGGTAAAATTATTGGTTTCCTCAATCATTTTGAAGCTTGCATGGTACTTTCTGGTCCTGTGCAAGTTAGTCCAATGGAGAGTGTGTTCAGGTCAGTTCCAGCTCAAGGGAACTGTTTCTAAGGTGCAAGTGTTTTCAGCAATATGAATTTTGTTTTAACACACAGAACTATATATCTTTAAAAAAAATTTACTGCAGCCTCAAAATAAATCCCTAGAGTGTTATTTTTTCTAATACATCTTTCATCAATACGATTATCTCATATGAGATACTGCGAGTTTAGTTATTGATAACACAGCAATAAAACAACCAGAGATATACGTGGAGGGGTAGATGAAAGGGAATTAGAAACTCGAAGACTGTAAGATCCTCGGTATCTCTATAGACTATATATATCTTAGAAGGAGAGAATTCATCCTATCCATCAATTCTTTCTCTTGTCATATTGATTGTGTATTCTGGTGTTTAGGTTGCTGCAATTAAGATCATTTGAGACCTATGTCGTTATTTATGTGTTATACATAATTTAGATAAAACTTAAGTCTAATATTTTCCATCTTACTCAAATTAGCAAGACATCTTAAACCTTTATAGGGTGTGCAAGCTTATAAATAAGTACTAGAGAAACCAGAATTGCTAAACACACAGAATATTTTATTCCTTCAACAGAAGTAATTGACACCTGCTTTTATCCAGAATTATGTACCTGATAATCTTTGTCTTCGCTATTCTGTAAATCCACCCCTTATGGAATCACCTAGAATGCTGACCATCATTTCTCAGTCAGTAGAACTCATTCTACTCATGCTCATAAAAGAGACAAGAAGTACTTTGCAAAAGCAGTTTGCTATTGTGCTTATTATAAACCATTTCTTCTTAATCCAAGACACTTGGGCACTGTTTATAAGTTCATAGAACCTATTATTATGGCAAAGTCACAGAGGCTTTGGAGAAGAAGTGGTTGTAAAGGAGATTTAATGTAGTTATATCTAACATATCTAATGTTTTGTTGTGATAACTCTTGCAGAGACCTCCCTACTAATACTCAAGACAGTTTCTGTTACCAGTGTAATAAATTGATTGTTTTCTTAAATTCTTGACAACAGTTCTGTCAGATATGTTTTTTTTTAATACGAATTCAGACCCTGTGTATTGAGTAAAAGTAAAATGCAAATTCAGACACATATCCACTCAGTTTCTCACTTTTTGTTTGAGATTTTTTATCATTAATTCATGAAGAGTGATTACCCATAAGATGAATGGCTTCCTGAATGAACTGCAGGGAAAAACAAAACAAAATGATGCTTCTTTCTTATCTTATTTTTAAAGTAAATTTCATACTAAAATCAATTTAACTCTATTACTCATCCATTAGGAAGCATATATTAATTGATCAAGATATCAACATATAGGTAAGAAACAGTATGTTTAAAAGAGACTCTACTCTTTGAGACTCTACTCTGATCCCACTTTAGGACTTCAATTTTCACAACTATTTCCAGTTAATAAACCTTTATACCAAAATATTCCCCTTGCTACTTCAATTCCTTTACATGAATTCAGATTTTTTTTTCCTTCACTCCTCCTCTTTTCCAACATAACAAGATTCTCAAACCACAAGGCAGTCATTGATTTCCAAAGAAGTTGGTCAGGGTTGTGGGGTTTAAACTATATGTTTAAATTTTTTTATTGAATATATTTATTTTCATTTCAAACGTTATTCATTTTCCAGTTTCCCCTCTGCAAACTCCTATAGCATCCCCACTCCCCATGCATCAGTAAGGGTTCTCCCCGCCTGCCCACCCACGCTAACCTCACCACCCTGGCATTCCTCAACACAAGACCAATGGCTTCTCCTCCCATTGATGCCAGATAAGGCCATCCTCTGCTACATATGTAGCTGGATCCATGGGTAACTCCATGTGTACTCTTTGGTTGGTGGTTTAATCTCTGGGAACAGAGAGGCTTCTGGTTCACTGATACTGTTATTTTTTTCCTATGGGATTTCAAACCGCTTCAGGTTCTTAAATCCTTTCCCTAACTCCTTCATTATAGTGCCCAAGCTCAGTTCAATGGTTAGCTGCAAACAGCCACATCTGTGTTAGTCAGGTTCTGGCAGAGCCTCTCGAGAGACAGATATATCAGGCTACTGTCAACAAGCACTGTTTTGTGTCTGCAGTTGTGTCTGGGATGGTGTCTGTATTGGAATGGATCCCCAGATGTCGCAGTCTGTGGATGGCCTTTACATCATTATCTGCTCCACACTTTGTCCCCATATTTCATCCTGTGGGTATTCTATTCACCCTTCTAAGAAGGAGTGGAGAATCCAGACCTTGGTCTTCCTTCTTCTTGAGCTGCATATGGTCTGTGAGTTGTATATTCTGAACGTTTTGCCTAATATTCACTTATTAGTGACTATAACCATCTGTGTGTGTGTGGTGTGTGTGTATGTGTTTGTAACTGTGTTACCTCACTTAGGATATTTTCTAGTTTATTCATTTGCCTAAGAATTTCATAAAGTCATTGTTTTTAATAGCTTAATAGTAATCCATTGTGTAAATGTATTTTCTGTATCCATTCCTCTGCTGAGGGACACCTGGGTTGTTTCCAGCTTCTGAATATTATAAGTAAGGATGCTATGAACATAGTGGAACACGTGACTTTGTTATCTGTTGGAGCATATTTTGGGTATATGCCCAGGAGTAGTATATAGCTGGATCATCAGTCCAGTTTTCTGAGGAAGTGCCAGACTGATTTCCAGAGTGGTTGTACCAGCTTGTGATCCCACCAACAACTGAGGAGCGTTTCTTATTCTCTACATCCTCACCAGCATCTGCTGTCACCTGATTTTTTGATCTTAGCCATTCTGACTGATGTGAGGTGGAATCTCAGGGTTGTTTTGATTAGTATTTCCCTGATGGCTAAGGATGCTGACCATTTCTTTATGTGCTTCTCAGCCATTTGGGATTCCTCAGTTGATAATTCTTTGTTTAGCTCTCTTCTCCATTTTTAATGGGGTTATTTGGTTCTCTGAACTCTGACGTTTTGAGTTCCTTGTATATATTAGATATTTGCCCTCTAGCCAATGTAGGATTGATAAAGATCATTTTGCAATCTGTTAGTTGCCATTTTGTCCTGTTGAGAGTGTTCTTTGCCTTACAGAAGCTTTGCAATTTTATGAGGTCCCATTTGTCTATTGTTAATCTTAGAGCATAAGCCATTGGTGTTCTGGTCAGGAAATTTTACTTTGTAAACATTTGTTCAAGATTCTTCCCCACTTTCTCTTCTACTAGTTTCAGTGTATGTAGTTTTATGTGGTGGTTCTTGATCCATTTGGACTTTAGCTTTGTACAAGTAGACAAAAATGGAGCAATGTGCATCCTTCTACATGCTGACTTCCAGTTGAACTTATACCTTTTTACGAAAATGCTGTGTTATCCTTTGTCAAAGATAAAATGACCATAGATATGTGGGTTTATTTCTGAGTCTTCAATTCTATTCCATTTATCTTCCTGCCTGTCTCTGTGCCTATACCATGCAATTTTTACCACAATTTCTCTGTAATACAGCTTGAGGTCAAGGAACTTGCCCCAGAAGTTCTGTTATTGTTGAGGATAGTTCTTGCTATCCTTGGGTTTTTGTTATTCCAGATGAATTTGCAAATTGCTCTTTAAAACTGTATTGAGAATTCTGTGGGGATTTTGATAGGGATTACTTCTAATTTGTAGATTTCTTTCAGTAAGATGACAATTTTTACTATATTATTGCTGCCAATCCATGAGCATGGGAGGTCTTTAAATCTTCTGAGATTTTCTTTGATTTTTTTTTCTTCAGAGACTTGAACATCTTGTCATACAGGTTTCTCTCCATTTAGTTTGATGTTGGCTACTGCTTTGCTGTTCATGGTTTTTACTTTGTTTAGGTATGGGTCTTGAATTCCTGATCTTCCCAAGACCTTTAACATGAAGAATTGTTAAATTATGTTATATAGTTTCTCAACATCTAATGAGATAATTATGTGTTTTTTTCCTCGAGTTTGTTTTTATAGTAGATTACATTGATAGACTTTCATATATTGATCCATCCCATCTTCCCCAGCATGAAGCCTACTTGATCATGTTGAATGATTGTTTTGATGTGTTCTTGGATATGGTTTGTGAGAATATTGGTGAATAATTTTGCATAGATATTCATATGGGAAATCAGTCTGAAGTTCTCTTTCTTTGTTAGATCTTTGTGTGGTTTAAGTATAAGCATAATTGTGGCTTCATAGAACAAATTGGGTAGTGTTCCTTCTGTTTCTGTTTTGTAGAATATTTTGAACAGTATTGGTATTAGGTTTTCTTTGGAAGTCTGATAAAATTCTTCACTAAAACAGTCTAGTTCTGGGCCTTTTCGGTTGGGAGAATTTTAATGACTGCTTCTATTTCTTTAGAGGTTATGAGACTGATTGGATGGTTTATTTGATCCTGATTTAACTTTGGTACCTCGTATCTGTCTAGAAGATTGTCCATTTCATCCAGATTTTCCAGTTTTGTTGAGTATAGGCTTTTGTAGTAGGATCTGATGGTTTTTCAAATTTCCTTAGTTTTTGTTGTTATATCTTCTTTTTGATTCCTGATTTAGTTAGTTTGGATACTTTCTCTGTGCCCTCTGTTTAGTCTGAGTAAGGGTTTAACTCTCTTACTGATTTTGTCAAATAACCAGCTTCTGGTTTTGTTGATTCTTAGTATAGATCTCTTTGCTTATTATTGGTTGATTTCAGCCCTGAGATTTTTTATTTATTTTTTATCTCCTTCCACCTACTCCTCTTGGATGTATTTGCTTCTTTTTGTTCTAGATCTGTCAAGTGTGCTGTTAAACTGATAGTGTGTGCTCCCTTCAGTTCCTTCTGGAGAGTTGCAGAGCTATGAGTTTTCCTCTTAGCACTGCCTTCATTGTGTCCCATAAGTTTGAATATGTTTTGCCTTTAATTTCACTGAATTCTAAAAAGTCTTTAATTTGTTTTTTTTTATTTCTTCCTTGACCAAGTTATCATTAAGTAGAGAGTTCTTCAGCTTCCATGTATATATGGGCTTTCTGTTGTTTTTGTTGTTATTTCAGACCAACAAGCCTTAGTCCGTGGTGATCTGATAGGATGCAAGGGATTTGTACTTTTTTTTTAAGAATGTATTTCAGTCTAGGATTTGATTCAGATTGATCTTGATTGTGAGTCTAAGATTGGAGAATATCAGATTGCATATGTTTTGAAGTGAAATTTTCAAAGAACTTCAGAAAACAGTGTGCCTCCTGATGATTTATACAATTATTCAGCTTTTGAATATTTTGTTAATGTATATTCAAACTTGGATTGCTGACCACACACCTTGAAGAATGAAAAAATAATAACTGCATTAGTTAATACTTTTATTGCTTTAACAAAATACCTGACAGAAAACTCACTATGGGAAAGTCTTCATTTTAGAAAAGGTGTGAGAATGTCCCTGGGGCCTGGATCTTTCTATTGTTATTATAAACATCAGGTAATATGAGTAAACCTAGAACATAGCGGCACTTTTTTCTCACCTCTTAATTCACCTGGTGTCCTCAGTTCATGGAAGGGTGCTGCCTACATTCATGAATTTTCCCTCCTCCATGAAAATATCCCTGAAAACCCACTTATAGTGGTGTATCTCCTGGCTGATTCCAAATCCCCTGATAGTTTAGATCAGTTTCACCAGTGAAACTAAAGGATAGCAAGATCATAGAGAAACTTATGATAGAGAACGATTAGGTTATCTTTATAGTCCAATGTTGGAGAAAAATAATGTTGGAAATTTTAAGTTATGAAAGTTTAAGTTCTAACCTCAAGTGTTTGTTGTGAACATCAAGAAGTACAACAGCTGTCATTTACACCTGCATTTACGATGAAAATGAGAATGATATGAGAAGTAATATAGAGGTTATAGAATCCCCTTGATAAGTTTTTTATATTAATTTTCAACCCATTAAGAGAGGATTATATTTGCTGTTTGGAAAATGGTATCAAGTTCTCTCTTTGATATTACTTTATCGACCAACCAGAAGAAAGAATAGTATCATCTTATTATAACAAGTAGTTCTTAAAAGTGAAAAAGTTGTTTTTAATCAAATGTTCTTTGAACATGAAACAATTGAACAAATCTCTTGTGTTTAGTACTCTTTTTTGATTTTGAGAGATTGTGTCACACTATTGTCCAGATTGACCTTAGATTCAAAAGTACTCCTGCTTCAGAAAGGCTGGAATTAAAGGAAGAGGCAGACATAGCTATAATAATAATAATAATAATAATAATAATAATAATAATAATAAATTAATAATAGTAATTATATTATTATAAAATTAATAATAGTAGTAATTATGTTATTATTATTATTGCTTATATATCAATAATACACAACCCAGAGTATGTTTTTGTATTTGTAGGACACGTAAATTCATTCGAAGATCTATGAAGTCTTGTAATACAGGAATGTGTTCAATTAATATTCTGGGTTCTGCATTTTCTATTTATTTTAAAGCTAGAAAAGAAGAGGAAAAAATTAGAAAAATATTTTAGCAAGTTCTCCCTTGCTAAAGAATCTCCCATCTGCTAAGAAAAAAGGTGAGTCAGAAATAGTCAAATATATTTCAGAGTCGGACTATGGTCCTTGCATTACTACTTTGCTCTCTCAGATTCAAAAACACTGGCACTTATTTTGGCCCAATGATTATGAAAGCAGGGCTCTTATCAAGTACCCTGAGGCACAATGTTTAAACTGGGAACAATGCCCCTGAGTGAAAAGCTTCTCTTGCTAACAACCTCACTTCCCTTAGGAACAGTCACTTTTGTTCCTTTGCAGAATTGAAATTCTCTCCTAAGAAAACCTCCTTGTAGGAAAGGATTTGATCTCATATTTCACAGCACAGAATAAATATAAATCAATCTGCTGCTTCTCAAAGTACTTGTATTTTTAGTTTCCAGTGATATGGTAGAATAAAATAATATCTGTCCTCATTAATGGTGTTGCAGGCCTCAGCTTTGCAGATAAAGAGAGATTTTTTGCAGGAGTGAGTTGCCTTTAATGCATGAATTCAGGCCACACAGAAGGAATACTAGTGCTGTCATTGTGTTCAGAATGCAGTCTTCTGTGTGTCCATTAATAGAGTTTGAATTTTATCTTAATAATCAAAAACATCAGAAATCAAGTCCATGTTTATGAGATGATTATACTCAACTCTCTTTTGTATTTAATATTATGTAATATTAGATTCTAAAATCATAAGTGAAACCTGTTTAATATGGCATAGGCCAATTATTAACCACAATTTGTAAATATAATGATACATATGATAATGGAGGTACTGATAGCTAGAAAGTAGTTCTACATAAAGGACAATTGCTTCTAAAGCAAAGGTGTTTAGTAGAGGTCACTATTAGAAAAATGTAGTTTTCGCTATCCTGGGTTTTTTGTTATTCCATATGAATTTGAGAATTTCCTTTTCTAACTCTGTGAAGAATTGAGTTGGGATTTTAATGGGGATTGCATTGAATTTGTAGATTGCTTTTGGCAAGATGGCCATTTTTATTATATTAATCCTGCCAATCCATGAGCATGGGAGATCTTTCCATCTTCTGAGATCTTCTTCGATTTCTTTCTTCAGAGACTTGAAGTTCTTGCCATACAGGTCTTTCACTTGCTTGGTTAGATTCACACCAAGGAATTTTACATTATTTGCAACTATTGTGAAGGGTGTCATTTCCCTAATTTCTTTTTCAGTCTGTTTATCTTTCATGTAGAGGAAGGCTACTGATTTGTTTGAGTTGATTTTATAACCAGCCACTTTGCTGAAGTTGTTTATCAGGTTTAGGAGTTCTCTGGTGGAAGTTTGGGGGTCACTTAAGTATACTATCATATCATCTGCAAATAGTGATATTTTGACTTCTTCCGTTCCTATTTGTATTCCTTTGACTTCTTTTTGTTTGGAAATCAGTGTGGTGGTTCCTCAGAAAATTGGATATAGCATTACCTGAGGATCCAGCTATACCACTACTAGGCATATACCCAGAAGATGCTCGAACATATAACAAGGACATATGCTCAACTATGTTCATAGCAGCCTTATTTATAATAGCCAGGAGCTGGAAAGAACCCAGATGACCTTCAACTGAGGAACGGATTAAAAAAATGTGGTATATTTACACAATGAAGTATTACTCAGCTATTAAAAACAATGAATTTGAGAGTTCCTAGGTAAATGGATGGAACTAGAAATCATCATCCTGAGTGAAGTAAGCCAATCACAAAAGAACACACATGGCATTCATTCACTGATTATTGGATATTAGCCCAGACCTTGAAATGCCCAAGATGCAACTCACAGGCCACATGAAGCTCATAAAGAAGGAAGACCAAGTGGGGGTGATTCGGTCCTTCTTAGAAGGAGCAACAAAATACTCAAGGGAGCAAATAAGGAGACAAAGTGAGGGACAGAAACTGAAGGAAGGGCCGTCTGAAGACCATTCCACCTGAGTATCCATCCCATGTGCAATCACCAAAGGTAGATGCTGATGTGGAAGTCAGGAAGTGCATGCTGATAAGAGCCTGATATAGATGTCTCCTCAGAGGTCTTCAAGAGTCTGACATATTCAGAGGCAGATGCTCAAAACTAGCCATTGAACTGATAATGGGGTTCTCAATGGAGAAGTTAGAGTGAAGACTGAAGGAGCTGAAAGGATTTGTGGCACCATGAGGAGAGCAACAATACCAACCAACCACAGCTCCCAGGGTCTAAATCACCAGCCTGGGAGCACTTAGTGGGGGGATCCAGGGCTTCAGCTGAATACATAAAAGTAGAGGGCCCTGCTGGGCATAGGTGGAAGGAGAGATTCTTGATCTCATGAAGGCTGGACGCCCCAGAGGGTGGGAATTTTGAGGGTGGGGAGGTGGGAGTGGGGGGGGTAGGTAGGGGTTACATACACAGAGAAGAAGGAGGAGGGGTGAGGGGATAGGGGGTTCCTGGGTGGGTGGGGGATGGGATAAGGGGACAACATATGAAATGTAAATAAAACATCCAATAAAAAAAATAGAAAAATGTAACTGGTAGTGATCACAGAGCAATGGTTCTGCAAGCCATGTATGCCTGATGATCTACTTTGTTCTACCCGTGACTTATATTAAAAGCCAAGTGTCAGGCAGTAAACTTCTATTATCCCAATGCTTCTACCTCAGTGTAGGCAGCAGAGACATGAAACTTATCCAGAAGCACTTGTCTGAAGTCTATTGGGACCTTTCAGAAATAAGAGCGACCTCAACAAGTTGGACACAAGAACAGACTTTTAAAAGTTGTCCTGTAATCTCAACATGAACTCATATAGTACACAAATGTGTGACCAACTTCTAGATAAAGTAAGTAAATAGACAACAATATTAAAAAACATATAACCTTTCATGCACAACATGCCCATATTCTTATGCATACATACATATATCCCTATACATTATGTATTATATAAGATTTAAATAAATAAAAATATTAAAAGTAGAACACGGCTCTTGCAGAAAACCCAAATTCAGTTCCTAGAACCTATGTGAGAATACTCACCAAAAACACCCCCATATATACACAATTAAAATAAATAAATAAATAAATAAACAAACAAACAAGCATGTGTTATTGTTAAATCAGTAGGAATTGATTGCTGATTCCTATTATTCAACATTCAGATTCATTTCTGGATGGAGAACAAATGCATGGCACTTAGTCCTCTAGAAGAGCTGGTGATGTTTTTTAACCCGAGTCAACCCCCATTCCCATCCTACATTGATAAACTCAGTAGACTATTCAGCAAATAGGAATGTTCCACATAAGGCCAGAAGGACAATGCAGTTTCTGCCTAGCTATGTTCCTGGTATATTTTGGTAACTAACTCCATTTATTCTATCATCTGTGTCCAAACTGTATTTATGATTGACTTATTTTCATCCATATCAAAAACATTTATCTACTTTGAGAATTAATAGAAATAAATAAAATATGCAACCATTTAAGTGATTGCTATCTATAGTACACATTCCTCGTGTACAAATACATAAGGGAAAGAAAAGATATCACAAGCCAAAGGATCAGGAAGTTTTCTGTGAGATGGTGTTTTTTACTAATGTCAGAAGCTACACTTAAAATCTTACTGAAATCATCGCTTAAACATGATGTAAACAAGGATAGCCAGTAGACGGGTGAAGGCCACCAGCTTCATCCGTAGACAATGAAAAACAAGCAACTAAAGAATGCTAAGAGTGTGAGAAATCATTTTCCCTAGAGAAGAAAACAACAATTTTTATATCAAATATTCATTAAAAAAGAAATACGTATAAGTAACATTGTACAGACTGACACAGGGAATTATGTGAGTAATCGTAGACTGAGAAAATTAAAAGAGATAAATTTTAAAAATTAAGTAACTTCACTAGATTCACATGATTATTAGAATTTTTCTAGTTAGAGCTCCAGTTAATTCCTATTGGATAAGGGAAATTTAGTTTTCTTGAATAGTGTCAAGGAATATATAATCCACACTCCATTGCAGATCCAATCTCAGAAGTAGCTGGCCTGTTTGTTTGTTTGTTTGTTTGTTTGTTTTTGGAGGATGAGATGTGAATGATACAAAGGAATAAAACAAGAGGGTCAAGACTGCTCCTAGTTATGGTGGAAAAGGAGTATTGTAGATAAAAGGGAGAACATAGCCAGAGGTAGTTACATCTCTCAGAATCCAGAGTGAACATGCCTGTGATACAGGCTAAGAGAAGAGGCAGGGAGAAGAGCCACTGACCAAGAGAGGAGATCTGGGGCAAAAAATTGCCAAAGGGACTGGCATAGCAAATATGTCTGAGTTATATGTGGGCCACAGGCATTGCAAGAAGGGAAGCTCAGGCTCTGGAGGGTTTACAGTAGGGATTCTGAGGTGCTTTATGCCGTCCAGGAGGGCCCTCTAACTGGTAGAGACTGAGAAATGCTGAGAGAACCTGGTAGCCAGCATCAAAATATGTTAATAGGTACCACACATAGAAATTAGACTCAAAGACTGTACAACTTGGTGAACTCCTGTACAGTTATAGTATCCATTCTGCATGAAAGCTGTGAAAGATTTTTTTGTATTTATTTATGTTTTGTTTCATTTTATGTTGACATTTGAAATTGAGAGATAAAAGCTAGAGTAGATATATGACTATTTAGGTAATTAAAAATTAAAGACAGATTTATATCAATTATAGCTATTAATACTTTAAATATCTCCATCATATTTCCTGGTGTTTTTAACTGTATTATACTAGTACCCCCTCCATACTCTATTTCCACTTTCCTAGTGACTATACTGTCTACAACTCAGACTATCAGTGTCTAAAATTTTATTCCTAGAGTCTGGTCCATCATCAGACCTGCTGAATTGACTATCTTTCTCCACTGGATTTAACAGCATCTATGGTAATACTAAATGATGTACTGAGAAATCTAATATATTTCAGTTGCATTATTTTACATCTGAAGTGTGAAATAGCATCCTAGACTCCCCTGATGGTCAACTTTCATCATTCTGTCAGCACAATAACTCCTTTGTTCCTGGCTGCAGATCTCGGGGCAAAGCGCAATCATTGTTAGTGTCCTGGAAGTATTATCCCACCTGATGAGTCAAGACCTCTAAGCCAGTAGAATAAAAGTTCACAGTGCTAAGAAATCTAAGCTGACCACTTTATTGGATATTATTGCATGTATTGCACATATCCAGTGAGTCCAATGTCTCTGAATGCTGTAGCTTGTCTTTCTTCATGACATAGATTTGCAAAATATATATATCTTACTTGCTTATCAAGTATAATATTGAACAATCCACAAACATATTAGTTTTCTGATTTACTTCTGAAGTTCTTCATTGCTGCTAAAAGTGATATATTCATTTGTCTTTTAGTTTGAATGATGTCATCAATCAAATGCATTTAGCGAAATCTGTTATTACCTTTTCATTCGGTAATTTATAATCTTTTATTTAATTAATTATAATCTCCACTTAACTATATTTTTAGAACAATCTGTACCACTCTTCTGAGCTCTCCATCACTTCTTACCTCCCTGGTTGATATCACATACACCATACATTTCTCCCTGGAGAATTGAGGGCTTCTTAATGCCAGATACGTAGTGAATAACTTTCAGACAAAAAATGTTACACCCTTTCTCTACTAGTGAACCAAGAACTCCTCTCCCAGAAGGCCTTTTCAAAGTTAATGGCTTTTGGAAAGTTCTACCCTCTATTTCAATCATCGTCATTAAAACATGATGCTTAGTAACGCTCCCCAAACAGTTCTTGCACTCATGTCCATCACAGCCACTCACTCCTGCATCTGGGAGACAATGACTTCCATTCCTCTTCTCTAAGCCTTGCATACTTGTGCACTGTGTCCAGACTATAAGCCATTTTCTATAGGAGGCCACAGATCCTAGGGAATTTGCCCTTTTGTCATCAACACAGAAGAGATCACAAAAGTGTGTGATGGTAAAGCAGAATTTCTGACAAGTAACAGAGTGTAGAAAAGAAGAAAACAAGAGATAGGGAAAATTGCATTTTTTCCCTACTTACATATTTGTCTCCAAAGAAAATTGTTATTCTTTATTTAGTTTTATTTTGTCTTTCTACCTTATCCCCTGCATAAATCATGGATGAATCTAACTTAGATTTATCACCCATGAGGCATCTAACTCAATTATCTGATCACAGCTGTTGCAAAAGCTGTACAGTACTTCTTCTGTAAGATAGCGCATCTTCAAGGGAAATGTTTGATTTATCTAAAATACTAACGAGATCGTCTACTGGAATCTGTTTAATTTTTTTTTCTTTTGAAACCAACCATCACATCACATGAATAATGATCATGGTTTCCGCTGATATCACCTACATTGTCTTAGAACAGGAGTTCGGAGCATTGGCATGGAAATAAGTATGTTTGCTAAGAATTACAACAATGTAAAAAAATAAGACTGATGAATACTACTTAAAATAATTAGCTTAACTGATCAAATGCCCGACTAGTTTAGTTCCTCCTCTCAAACACAACATTTCTCTTGTTTTAATTTGACTTCAATTTTTATTACATTCTGTGTAGTAATTACTTAGTAGTTAAATGTTCAGAGATCTAAGTAAAATGAATAGATTATTAAATATGATAGAGCAATTAAAATTTCTATAAGTATTTTGAAATTACCAAAAAATGATATCATCATTTAATAGTTGCCTAGAAGTATTGTCACTTAATGTCCCTCAATGCTCATGAGAGTCATGTTATTAATAATACATTACACATTTTAATAAGGAGAAGATTTATTACCATGCATGGCTGCTCTCCCAGTGTATTTAAGTAAGTTGCATTGAGAGTTAAAACATCTTTGATCAGAAATTTCTCCATTTATATATACTAATCAAAACATAGCTTTTTTCTGGGACAGAATATCTCCTCATGCCTTAGTTGAAATCAATGCCTCTGTACACCATTGACTCAAAATGTTTTATGTTGCCCATTAACCAATAAAGCAGTTTATTGGGTTCAAAAATATAACACAGTACTTCTCAAATACTTATTTCTTTCACACTAGACATTCAAAGATTGAATGGTATGTATTTACACATACATATTGGGAAAGCAAATGAATTTGTATTGCCATCTGTATATTAACTGCTTAGTTATAAAAATGTGCAACCTTTCATTTACATTTTAATTACTTGGGATAATAACTCAAAATTCTCATGTACATGGAATAAAACTAAATCCTTTATCATCACAAAAAATAGCCATTCACTACTTTCCATGTCTCCAGTTAGATTATCTCTTGTTTTATATACCACTCATTATTCAAGTGATATTTCTGCTTTTCTATAAATATTTGGGTGTTTATTAGCATACAAGCTTTTAAAATATTATTTTCACTAATTTTTACAGAATATTTCAGTACATTTGCATTTTATAATTGTCTGTATATCCCAGTGGGATTTTATGAGCAAATTTACATATTAATACATATATGTGTACAACATAAAAGTGTCACTTTCATGAAGTGGCAAAGTGTTAGTCAGACTTGTCTATCATATATGGTATTTATAGAAAAATATTGATTCACTTTGTACATATTCATGAATTTGTTTAGTGATTAACGGTGCCTGTTCACTTTTAGATGAAATAATGATTGATAAATAGTGTCAGAAATTATTGACTCCAGACCTGTCTGTATGTCTGTTGGCTTTGATTTTTAAAAACCTACTTTTAATAAGGGTTTTCAAACTCTTAGCTCCCCTCTTCTAGCCCACATCCACAGGTAGGGGAGGAAAGATGGTGAATAGAACAAGGAGATATGAACCTGTATAGAATTAGTTCATTGAGATGATTTTAATCTCCATTTGTTGGGATACCTAAACAATCCAGTGCTGGAGCATCAGGATACCAAATATGAATCAGGAGCAGTGGCAAGATCTAGCAATAACAGCCATGCGTCTCTCAAATTTGCACGAGTCAACAGGGAGAGTGAGCAGAACCAACTAGTACACTAGCAGAAGTTATCTGCCATGCTTATCTCAATGAAGTAAAAATAAACTAAGATGCCAGACAAAGAAAGCATTACAAGGCATGTTATGCAAGTACACTCTCACTGTCCATTGAGTCTTATTTATAAATTCTCCAAACATCACATGTCCTCCCACTGGTCTTGCCTTTGTAAAACACCTTATGAGTCTGCCTCTGGAAAATACTGCATCTGCCTATCTATACACAAATAGAAATTTCCCCTTCACAATCCGTAGCTGTGATTATGATAAGAAAAGGCAGAGTTCCAACAGAGAAGAAAACATGTATCTTCAATTCAGTCTACCACTGTTCCTATGCAGTGCCCTCATAGAGTATGAGTGGACAAGCTATCATAACCAAACAAATTATCAACAAAAATATTCAGTCATTAAAGGTGAGGTTTCTGAGGCCTTAAATCATTTGATTATTTTATGAGTTTATGGTCATACTTAGAGATATAAGTAATGATGCCAATATCATATAAACTCTGGGAATTAATTTGTGCAATAGATCTTGCCTTTCTGGCAGCATTATGATGGGATTTAGGTAAAGGTATGATGCTTTGGAATGCAGCAGATTGATTGTTCCAGGAGTGTGAATTTCTAGTTGCCTGTTGTAATTATATCTGATGGCTAAACAGACATTAAACATGAAGAAATTTAATGTAAATAAAGGCAATGCAGAGATTGAATTAAAAAAATTCTTCAGAGCATTCAACTCTAGGGAAGAGACAAAGTATTAAAGTTACAGAATAAAAATATATAGAAATGATAAATTATGGAGTGAATCAGGACTAGAAAAGACATGATAAGAGAATCTTCATGCTAGTTTGTTGGATCCTGAAACCATTATGAAAAGCAACATGTAAATCTTCAAGTATTCACCAAGGGTATGTTGGCCATGCAGTGTTGTATCAATTCATGTCACATTCATTTTTACAAGGAATATACTTACTTTTATGAGTGATGGTTTTGGTCCCAGTGAAGATAGCACATGCCATTACCTATGTGGGTAGCTCCTAGTTGCTACTGACTTTTAAATATTATATGATTCTGGATCTTTTAAGGAAGTAGAGAATAAAAAAAGGCTTCCTTACATTGTATGTAAGAAAATGATTGGGAGATTTAACTATAGTCATGGATCTTAAAAATAATATTAGCTAGGAACTATAATTAGCTAGATCAGCAGTGTAAATAATATTGCATTACACTAAACTAAAATCTACAGACTTTATCTCTTCAGACAAGGTTTCTATACAAGGAACTTCTGACTAAATTAAAATGTTAAATTATTTAACTTAAAAGCTAAATTGCTGAAATTTAGAAACTCTTGATTAAGAATTCTTACCTGAACCTAACCCGACTGCCTTCATGGATCAAGGGAATACCAACCTAACTTTGTCTCCTGATTGTGGGAGACATTCTCTGTAGCAGTCCATATAAAAAAGACACAGAGGTAAAAAGCTCTCAAAGCCTTTGTTTCCTCTTGTGTTCCCATCTCTCAATCTAATGGATTTTACCCACTGCTACTAATGTTGATTCTTTTACTGACTCTGGAATCAACATTTTCAGATATCCATTGTGGACTAAGAATCATGTCTGGAGGAAGATTCTAAGTTCTCAATGCCAGAATGGTACTACTGAGGCCATTAGTCTTGTGGAATGAGAAACTACTAGATTTTTGGCCTCCCCAGTGAGAAAGTGTGACTGTGTGTCTACTCTAACTTCTGAGGCCTCCAGCCTTGAGATTAACTACTTACTACTCAACCTCTATTTGTGATTCTTCTATTTCTGTTTTAATGGAAACTGACCTATTAAATTCAATAAATTGCTTCTGTTCTAGAGAACTCTGACTAACATAGGACCATAATACCTGAAAAAGCAAAATAGTAAACAAAAAAGACAATAACCAGTACTGTAAAACTTATTAAGACATCACCCCCAGGCCATGCTGGTTAACTAGTAATAAAATACAGTTACATAAAATGTGAAAGGAATAATGCAAATGCTATTAAAAGGCTAAGTTTTATCATGTGACAATTTTTTTCCTGTAAAGATGCATCTTGCACATGTTTTCTAGTTCCAGAAATGAAACTCATGACAGACCAAAGTAAACTTTGTGCCAAAGTCTAACTTGCCGAACCAATATGTTTTTTGGAGTTATAAATCAGAGTGTGGGTGAAAAGGGACTTATAAGAGCAGATATGAATCAAAGGCAACTATGTCACCAAAAAGATCACTCTCATATTGGTGACAACTCATGCAAATGGTACACCTGGAACTCTCTGAGCAACTTCTAGGCACTTTAGTGCATTGGAGAATATCTTCTGGCAGGTGACGTGCCAGAGTATTGTTCCTAAGAAGTGTATACTTCTATTTTCTATAAGCTGCAAGTGACGAATAAATATAAAAGTTTCCCTTTTTCTAGAAATGTCGTTTGTTGTCATGTGCTTGAGAAAGTGATGAGATTCAGACAAAAAAAACACTATAGAGCAAATAAAAACTTACAATGTAGTCTTCCTTTTAATTTCTCATACAAGTTATGCTGTATCAGTTTTTTTAATCACTAAAACTTCTTCAAAGTTTAGGCCAAATTACTGACCTAAACATCTGGGAGGCTGGGGAACGAAGTAAAGCATGAGGCCGCCTTGAGCTCCACAGTGAGTACTCCTCTCAGAGAGTGAGCAGAACAACCAATCCCAAAACAACAACACATTTCTTCATTAATGATTTCTCCCTGCTGTATATCAGATACGTACAACATTGTAACCCAGGTAGTTGTCGTCTGCAAGGTTGACAGGAAACTGTGAAAAGAGTTGTGCTAAGATCCTTTTTAAGAAATAGAAACATTATGGCTTAACTGGTGTCATATGTATATGGCTTCCATATCGCCTTCCCAGCTCTCAAACTTAAGGAATTCCTGTCACATTCTTGCAGACATAATGCCACAATCTCATGGCCTTATTGAAGTAAAATAACCAATGGGAATGTATGTGAATTGAGATCTAAAATGGTATATAAGGCAAGGCTCAGCTGATCTCAGGATAAGTGTTTGGATTGACTGAGCTTTTTCTAACACTAACTTGATTCTTAGTGAAATACTTCAGTGTCCTGTTTTAGTCTGAAAATTCCGTTACAGAGTTACAAAATAAAAATGATTAAAATATTACTAATAGTTAAGTAAATTTATAATTCTGCCTAGTGCAGGATTCAGAAATATTCTTGGCTGAATGTGGGTGGCAACAGGTTAGAAATGCCTGATTCATGCTTTAAAAATAATTATATGAAAACATCTTCCAATGTTTACTTTTAAAGTATAAAGAACGCTAAATCTGTCTCTTAAAATTAATAAGGAAAATTTTTTAGAGAGATGTCTAGTATGTGCTCTGTTATATCTTCTCCCATGTTCAGTTAAAAGTAAGTAAGAGGGCTGGAGAGAATGCAGAGCTCTTGAAGGCTAGACTCACAACCTAAAATAAAAGAGTAAAGAAGCACTTAATTTTGTGTCTTAGATAAAAAGACCATAATAATGATTATGCATAAGTTATTTAAAATGTCTTTTTTAAAGAGAAAAGTCAATGATAGTTAGCTACAAGTTTTGCACGGCAAGCAAAAGATGAGAAACCTTCAGGATAAAAACATGTAAGAGTGAATATTTACTACTCGCCATTCTGAGTATTATTCTTGAGTCTGTCTTTATTATAATCTGATCATTCATAAGGAATAATATGACATAGTAAATAGTTTCAAGCAGGAACATAGGACTTTCAGAATAAAATATTACCAAAGCATAGCAAATGTGACAAACCAGTTCCGATTCATCTTCAATACCACTCTTTCTTTTAGCTTTAAGTACTGTTTATCTTTTTCAATTCTTTCATTATTATTATTCTTTAATCTTTTTTTTTTTTACTGTCCAGTCATTTTGCCCCTTCCAGTCCATACTCCTCATCTCATTCTTCCTCCCACATACCAAGAGAATGTCCCCACCTCCCCTACCACACCCGTCCTCCCCACTCCCTGGAGCCGCAAGTATCTCAAGAATTAGGGGTTTCTTCTTACTGAGTCCAGACCAGGCAGTCCTCTACTGTATATGTGTCGGGGGCCTTATATCAGCTGGTATATGCTGCCTGGTTGGTGGCTCAGTGGCTGAGAGTCTGAGAGATTTTAGTGGTCCAGGTTAGTTGAGATTTCTGGTCTTCCTATGGGGTCTTCCTCTCCCTTAACTTCTTCCAGCTTTTCCCTAATTCAGCCAAAGGGGTCCCCAGCTTCTGTCAATTGGCTGGGTATATGTATCTGCATCTGACTCTTTCAGATGTTTGTTGGGCTTCTCAGTGGGCAGCCATGCTAGGCTACTTTTTCTGTAAGCACAGCATAGCATCAGTAATAGTGTCAGGCTTTGGAGGCTTCCCTTGAGCTGAATCTGAATTTGGTCTTGAAACTGGACGTCCTTTTCCTCAGTCTCTTCTCCATTTTTATCCCTGCAGTTCTTTTAAACAGGAGCAATTCTGGATCAGGTTTTTACTGTGGGATGACAACCCCATTCCTCCACTTAATGCCCTGTCCTTCTACTGGAGGTAGACTCTACAAGTTTCCTCTCTCCGCTGTTGGGCATTTCATCTATGGTCCCTTCTTTTTAGTCCTGAGCATCTCTCACCTCCCAGACCTCTTGTATATTCCAGATGGTCCTCCACCCTCAAACCTCCTGAGGTTGCCTATTTCCATTCTTTCTTCTGTTACTCAGGGCTTCACTCCTGTTTCCCCACTCCCAAATACCTGATTATGTTTTTCCCACAGTGATTGCTTTGTTTTCCCTTCCCAGTGGGACTGAGGTATTATCAATTACTTGTTAATCTTCTTGAGTTTTGTCAATTGTGTCCTGGATATTCTGTACTTTTTTGGCTAATATCACCTATTAGTGAGTACATACCATGTATGTCCTTTTGTTTCAAAGTTATTTCACTCAGGATGGTATTTTCTAGTTCCATCTATTTGCCTTCAAAGTCCCTGATTTCCTCATTCTTAGTAGCTGAGTAGTATTCCACTGAGTAAATGAACTATATTTTCTCTATCTATTCTTCCATTCTGGGTCATCTGGGTTGTTTCTAGCTTCTGGCTATCAAAAATAAGACTGCTAAGAACGTAGCGGAGCATGTATCCCTATGGCATGGTGGAGCATTTTTAAAGTATATGCCCAAGAGTGATAGAGCTGTGTCTTCAGGTAGCAGTATTTCTAATTTTCTGAGAAACCACCAGATTGATTCCAGAGTGGTTAGACCAGTTTTCAGTCCTAGCAGCAATCGAGGACTGTTCCTCTTTCTCCACAGTCTCTTGAAGATATGCCTTCTCATGAGCTTTTGATTCTAGCCAGTCTGATTGGCATTATTTTAAATCTTACAGTTGTTTTGATTTGTATTTCCCTAATCACTAAGGACTTTGAACATATTTTAAGTGCCTTTTTGCCCTTTGAGGTTACTCTGTTGTGAATTTTCTTTTTAGATCTACAACTGATAAATGGGTTGAGAAAGAAATTATGGAAACAATATCCTACAAAATAGTCACAAATAATATAAAAAATCTTGGGGTAACTCTAACCATACAACAGAAAGATCTATATGATAAGAATTTCAAGTCTCTTAAAAGCAAAATCACCAAAAATTCTACCAGGGAACTTCTCCAGCTGATAAGCAACCTCAGCAAAGTGGCCAGATATAAAATTCACTCAAATAAATCAGTAGCTTTTCTTTATAAAAATGATAAACAGCCTAAGAAAGAAATTATGGAAAAGACATCTTTCACAATAGCCACAAATAAAATAAAATATCTCAGGGCAACTCTAACCAAACAAGTGAAAGACCTATATAACTTCAAGTCTACCAAGAAAGAAATCAAAGAAGATCTCAGAAAATGAAGAGATCTCTCATGCTCATGGATTGGCAGAATTAATATAGTAAAAATGGTCATCCTACCAAATGCAATATACACATTCAATCCCATTAAAATCCCAACACAACTCTTCAAAGACATGGAAAGAGCAATTCTCACATTCATCTAGAAAGTCAAACCCAGAATAGCAAAAACAATTCTTAACAATAGAAAAATGGCTGGAGGAATCACCATCCCTGACCTCAAGCTTTACAACAGAGCAATAGTGACCTAAAAGTAAATAAATAAATAAATAAATAAATAAATAAATAAATAAAACAACTGCATGGTATTGCTACAGAGACAGACATGTGGATCAATGGAATAGACTTGAAGACCTAGAAATAAAGCAACACACTTATGGACACTTGATCTTTGACAAAGATGCCAAGAATATACAATAGAAAAAAAGAAATCATCTTCAATAAATGGTGCTGGTCTAACTGGCTGTCTGAATGTAGAAAAATGAAAATAGACCCATATTTGTCACCATGAACAAAGCTCAAGTCCATGTAGATCAAGAACCTCAACATAAAACTAGATATTCTAAATCTAATAGAAGAGAAATTGGGAAAGAGCATTGAACTCATTGGCACAGGGGGAAATTTCCTAAACAGAATTCCAATGACTCAGGTTCTAAGACCATGAACTGATAAATGTGACCTCAAGAAAATAGAAAGCTTCTGTAAGACAATGGACATAGTCAATAAGATAAATCAGCAACCTACAGTTAGGAAAAATTCTTCACTCACCACACATCTGACAGAGGGCTAATATCTAAAATATATAAAGAACTCAAGAATTTAACTAACAAAAAACCAGACAACCGAATAAAAAAATGGGGTATAGAACTAAACTGAGAATTTACAATAGAGGAATCTCAAATGGCTGAGAAGCACCTAGAGAAATGTTCAAAGTCCTTAGTGATCAGAGAAATATAAATCAAAATGAACCTGAAATTTCACCTTAATCCAATCAGAATGTCTAAGATCAAAATCTCAGGTGACAGCACATGTTGGAGAGGATGTGAAGAAAGAGGAACTCTTGTCTGCTGCTGGTAAGATTGCAAACTGGTACAAACACTCTGGAAATCAATCTGGAGTTTCCTCAGAAAATTGGAAATAGATCTTCAGGTATGAAGACCCAGCAATACCACTCTTAGGCATATACTCAAAAGATGCCCCACCATGCCACAGGGTCATTTGTACCATTATGTTCATAGTGGCCTTATTTGTGATAGCCAGAAGCTAGAAACAACCCAGATGTCCCACCACAGAAGAATGGATACAGAAAATGTGGTTCATTTACACAATTGAATAATATTCAGCTATTAAGAAAGAAGATATCCTGAGTTTTGCAAGCAAATGGATGGAACTAGAAAATATCATCCTAAGTGAGGTAATTCAGACTCAAAAGGACACACATGGTATATATTCACTAATAGGTGAATATTTGCAAAATAGATAAAAATATAGAATACCCAAGAGAGAGTCCACAGAACTCAAAAAGTTCAACAAGCTGAAGGGTTTAATTGAAGACACCTCAGTCCCACTGGTGGGATTCCAATCACAAGTGGGGAGGGAGAGAGGGACTAAGAAGGAAAGTGGATGGGAGGTTAGGGGAAAGGGGAACCTGATCTAGTATTGGGTGTGGGAAAAGAACTGAAGCCCTGAGGGCCAGCAGAAAGAATAGAAACAGGCAATCGAGGAAGAGAAGAGGTTGGAGCAACCCTCCAGAATGCATCAGAGACCTGGGAGGTGAGAGGTTCTAAAGACTTAAAGGGAGATACCTTACATAAAATGCTCACCAGTAAAGATAGGGAAATTATAGAGCTCACCTTCCAGCAGGAAGACAGGGCATCAAATGGGGGAAGGGGTTGCCATCCCACAGTCAAAACTCTGACCCATAATTGTTCCTGTTAGAAAGAAGTACAGGGATGAAAATGGAGAGGAGCCTGAGGAAAAGAAGGTCAAGCGACAGGCCCAAAGTGGGATCCAGCTCAAGAGAAGGTCCAAAGGCCTGACACTATTACTGAGGCTATGGACTGCTCACAAAAATGGACCTATCATTACTGCCTTCCAGAAGACCCATCAAGCAACTGAAAGTCAGATGAAGATATTTGCACCCAACCAATGGACAGAAGCCGCTCACCCCTGTGTTTGAGTTGGGGAAAGACTGAAAGAAGCTGAGGATGAAGTGACCCTCAAAGAGGGACAGTGGCTTCAATAAATCTGGACCCCCCGAGATCTTTCAAACTCTGAACCACCAGAAAGTCATCATATACCAGCTGACATAAGGCTCTCAACACATATATAGCAGAGTTCTGAAGGGGCTGTGGCCAATCAGAGATGATGCACCTAACTCTCAAGAGACAGGAAGCCCCAGGGACTTTATAGATCAGTTGGGGTGGGGGTTTGGGAATGAGAACATCTTTGTAGAGACAGGGGAGTGGGTTGGAGTTATGGGATGTGGATCAGTTGGAAGTAGATGAGGGGAGGATAAAATCTGGAGTATAAATAAATAAATAGATAAATAAATAAATAGAATGAAACCGAGGAAGATCTTAGAAAATGTAGAGATCTCCCATACTCAAGGTTTGGTAGAATTGACATAGTAAAAAAATGGCCATCTAATGTCACTCTTAGAAAACTGCAAGTTATTAGTTCTCAGCCCTATAACTTTAGAATTATGATTAATCCTACTAGTGTAGACTTCATACCTTAAGAATTGGAGATTACCAAAGTTGAAAGTGGTAAATTGTGAATCCATGTGCTAATGTTCTGGTGGCAGAGAATGAAGGCTAGATTATGTATTATTCAGTGTTCTGAAAATATGTAAGTAGCAAGTTAATTTCATTAGTAATGTTACCCTTTCCATATTAAAATATCTCACGTTGATTTACTTTAAAATGAAATGAAATCACTTTATATTAAATTAGTTGAGTAACTTTTTTTTCAAATTCTCTGCATATCCCTCTCTCCTCTACCATGCATGTTTCATGTGCCTGTTTCTATGTCAGGGAGCAACTTGAAAGAAATATCTCCCTCCTTTCACTGTTTGGATTCTGTGATTGAATTCAGGCTGTCAGAATTAGGGAAATGCACACTGATCTACTAAGTCATCTTATTGGCCATGGTTGACTAATCTTCCAGTATAAACTGGTTAAGTATTATAAGTATCCTTGTTTTTTCCTTTACTTATCATGAGACATCAGCTTTGAATAACGGCCATACCAATATGAGCCACATTGCTTTATCTCTGCCTCAAGTAATTTAAAAAGTTTTAAGGAGCTCAATTGTTCATCATGAAGAGAAAAACAAGTTAGAAGGTTAAAAAGCAGGTAATAGAATTTGAACATACATACAATATATAAAAGCAACATGGCACAGATAGGTTTTGCTTAAACAGAAATGCATCCTTCTTCTACTTGTTAACCACAGTGCTAGTCCAAAGTACCACAGTGTACTTCGTCGTCCTTCTAATACGTTGTTTTCACAACATTCTTTCTTGACTCTAGAAAACAATTTGTCTACTAGAAACTTGCTAACCACACTGGATGTATTTGTTTTCTGTGAGAGCTCAGCCTAGTAATTAAAATAATTTTATTTTATAGTGATATATTCATTTCCTGCTCAAAGAGGCATAACTTGAGCTGAATATATATAATTCATTAACAGCGCCTTTACCCAGACATGCCTGGGTGGACTGTAGGATGGAAGAACTATTGAACCTCATCTAAATGTCTCAATTTAAAATATCATTACAGCCACCAAAATTCTATAGAAGGTGAGTGTTGATTCATGAAATACTGGAAGCTTGCCCTGTGTCTCTGATAGGTACATGGGTATTTTATATGTTCATATTAGATATTTAAAGCCTTTTGGTCAAAGTTTCTGTGTATGTTCATCATTCAGCTCTTGTCAGGTGGGTTCTTCTCAATTATATCACTATTAACACAGCAGTCTGAGTTAACTAAGGTTATGTTCTAATTTGAATTCTGTTCTAAAAACATCCTTAATTCTTTTAAAGTTGTTGAGCAGCAGCATGTGTAAAATAATGTCAACGTAACTGCTTTGTTCTCTGATTTATGCCAAAAAAATATATTACAGAATTGATTATTACTAACGGTGCTCAAGAATAAGAAATTCAGTAAATGCACAATTCTTTAACTAAAGTCTTTAAAATAGAAACGTAGGTCTTCTATTTTATATTATAAAAATACACAGAACAGTTGAAGAATTGTAAGGAAGAAGGTATTTACTTAAGTCCTAAAAAAAAAAAGAAAAGACATTTTCTGTAATCTGCTACATTTTGCATTTCTTGTTCCTAAGGATAACCAAGATAAACTTCCTTTAGAAGACAGTCTATCCCATGCCATATCATAACAAATGCATCACTGAAGTACAATATGATCCTATAAACCTCAAAACATCCTTTCGTAGGTGGCTTTATTCAGGACAGAACACACTTGGAGACTGTCATATTTATAGCCTATCAACATGCATTGGGAAGATTATGGATTACCAGGATTAACAAATATCCCATAAAAAAAAAAAGACAGGATTTCGCTGTGTAGCCATTGCTGTCCTGGAATTCTGTAGACTAGGCTGGCTTCCAACTCTGAGGTCTGCCTGCCTCTGCTTCCCTACTGCTGGAGTTAAAGGCATGCACCACCACAATTATTCTGCTCAGCATAATAATCTTTTCATAATGGAAAGCTGGGGAGATATTTTAAATTCACTTTATTCTACGTTTTGTTGGGATTGATGACAACTTTGAGTCCTATTAGCACATGGATTGCCATTTGAAAACCTCAATCTGTGTCACATATCATACTTTGCCTATGTGAAAGGGTGACCCATCCACTAACATCAAGTAACCATGAGTAACTATAGAACAATAAAGAATGGAGTTAAAGGGGCATACTTGAACCTTACCTCCCCGGAACTCTTAGCCTCCATTTATCTGTAGAAACAACACATGACCTATATGCACATTCTCAGAGCTTATAGGAGGAGTGTTCAACTGTAGTTGTTAGTCTCTTGCTTTTGTCCTCTATGAAAAATGCTCCCAAATGAGAAATATCCATAATAAGGCTAGAGAGATGACAACTCAGTGACTGAGGGCCTGCATTCACTTCCCAGAGACCACATTAAGTGATCCACAACTGGTGGTAACTCAGCTTCAGAAGGTCTACCTGGTTCCCTCTTCCGACTTCTTCTGGTGCCTGCAGCACATGTGCCATTTACCACACAACCACATATACACAGAAATAAAATAAATATTTAAAACAGAAAAAAAAAAGAACTAACAATTTAGGTTACTATTCAATTTTGCAAGATAGAGTCATAGTTTAAAAAAAAAACAAAAAACGAGATACAATGGTGATTGTGCCTATTATTGGCTATTATAGAATACACAATATAAGGGAAAGCAAGTGGTCTAATATTACATTGCATTATGTCTTAATAAAACAACTTCACATTATCTGCATCCCTTAATCAAATATGAATTTAGTGACATTCTAATAGATACTATAATATTCTAACACCTTTGAACATTGAGTTACTATATTTTTAAACAGTGACTTCATTGAAACTGTCATTTACTGCTTCTCTCATGATCTGTAGTCTAATTGAAGCAAAATAGAAGTATTGTATGAATTTTTTTTCTAATGACTTTCGACACTGCAGATAGTTCTGAGCTTTGCAATTTTATAACCAAGTACCACTAATCAAATGAAACAAAACAAGAAAACAAACAAAAAACAAATCAAAATTAAAACAAAACACAACAAAAACTTCCTTAGCTCACATATGGTGGGACAATTTTCTAATAAAATAGAGATGATCTTTGCTCCAGGTCATTAACATTGATGAGAATTGTTAACATAATGTTCCGTAATGAGTATAAAGCAGGCTCAATAAACATTTCTCTCAAAACAAATGAATGAAGGAACATACTGTGTCCAAAGTTTTATTTCTGATAATAGAGTATCTTTCCTTACATTTTGAGAGTGCTCTGATGTGCTGTAAAAGTTGGCAGAGTTTATATTGCTTCCTCCCAGCATGATCCATTTGCTCTCTTACTTCCTAGTCATTTTAATTGAGCCTACAATTCCAAATTGTTTTCCAATGTGTTCGTCACTAGTACACTGTTTCCCTTGTCAATCCATACACCATTGTTTTTGTTTCTACAGCAATCCATTATTACCACTTGGCTAAGCAAACACAGCTGGGTAGTAATGAATGGCGTTCTTACATTTATAGATAAACTTAGCTACAATGTTGCTCTACAGCTCATTCTCTGAGACATAGGAAGGCCACACAATAATTCTACTTTTCAATCTACCATCATAAAGACATAATGTTGTAACAAGGGCAATTATATAAATGATCATTTGATTTTAACTTTAAATGCAAATAGATATGCTGGATATGAAGAAGACTATGAATAGTAGTTCTTCCACTATTTTCCCTTAATGAGTTTGAAAATTAATTAAAATATAATTGCATCATTTACCCTCTTTACTTTCCTCACTCTAAGAACTCCCAGTTTCCCCTAGCTCATCTCAAATCTATGGAATCTGTTTCATAATTACAAATGTTACATGTATCATATATATGTAACATACATATAAAACTTTTCAGTATAGCCCAGGCTGACATCAAACTCAGGATTCTCTTATCTCAGCCTCCAGAGGTCAGAGATTATAGATATATGCCACTATGCCTGACTGCCTAACAACCAAATATTTTTTAAATAAATTAAGTGTAAAAACAAGCTCAGTAGGTTATATATTATATATATTTATATATATCATAAAATTAATAATTTTACAGAACAGAGCCATGGTTTAGAGCTGAAGTAGGGGGATATATATATATTTGTATGTATGTACATTTATATGTGTGTTTTTTCTGTTGTCTAGTAACAACATACACTTTGGGTAATAAAAAATTAATATTAATTAGTATCAATCCCGTCAAACACAAAGATAAAATTTTAAATTTATGTCTTGACAATGCTAAAAATAAGATACAGGTGTCAGGGTTTTTATGGTTTGTTAAAATTTAAGTGCTGTTTCACCACAATGAGCTCCAGTCGGAATGTTCTAACATTGTAAGCAATTAAATTTGCATGCTCAGTTAATACTGGCACCTGGGAACCTGATAATATGCACATACAAATAGCTCAAGTTTCCATTTATACTCTCTTTACACAAATAAATTTTCAGTAATAAGACCAAAAAGATTTTTATATTTCCACACAAAGTCAAGCTAACAGGATGCTATTGACTTGTTCATCAAATATGAGTTGTCACACTGTTACCTATTAAATAAAAACACTAGAAAGAATCCTGCCAAGGAACTCCCCCTGAAGTGCCCCCAAAGAATCGGGAACAGCATTGGCTCATTTTCAGTAAATCCTGAGCTTTCTTTCTTTTCTGTCTCTAAACATGTGTGTTAAGGGTGCCCTTCTGCCTGTATGTTTAAAATTCTTTTTTTTTTTTTGCATATATTCCAAGAAAATAAGACTTACAAACAGCCGAGAATCAAATACACTGCTGCAGTTCTGCTTGGGCCAAAGGCACTCCTTTCAAAAGCCCTAATAGCTAGGTGTGGATATGTCTGTTATTATGGCAATTAAGTTAATTTAAAAAAGAAGATGCTGAGCTGCAGAGAAAAAAAAAAGTTAGCATTTGGGAGGAGCATATATCGAGGTGTAATGATTCTAAATCTGCTCCTTGAGTAGAGGTATGTGTTTTATGCTTAGGTTTAAAAAAATTAGATACAATGAAGTTAATTATGTCTATAATAAAGTAAATCTGTTGAAATTATGTTGACTAATAAATCATGGTCTCCCGTTTGTATTGCTAATTGGTATGAAAACGTTCTTCCTTTTCAAGGACAAATCCTTCTCCTTGCAGGTGGCAAGGCAATCATGGACGCCTGCACTCTTCAAGGTGTGGGCTGTTCATAGTTTTTGATGTTTCTGGATTCCTTGCTGAATGTGCATTTAGTACAATGACAAGAGACATTGGGTTGACATTAGAGAGTATGAGACAGCACATTGAAAAATGATGACACAAAGATGCTCCAGGTCACTCTTTGTGCCTCTCATCTGGAAAAGGCATAACGTAGGTGAGCTATTCATGACTTTCTAAATAGATTCTCCACAGATGATCACCATGCCAACATGTAGAAATAAGCAAGTAACTAGCTGTAAATGAAAGAGAACAAGGCCAAAGAAGTGTTGCCAGGATCTGACATGGCTACTGTCTCCTGCATGGTCCCAAGAAAATGCTTGATGCCTTCAGCAAAATTGTGTGCTCTTCCCCCATCATAGAGCCAGGTAAATCAACTCAAATCACTGTCATCTTCACTTTAAAATCTCGTCATTCTATTTTACAAAACTTTACCAAGCTTTTACTACATTGTATCAATATTGCTGTGATGGACAATCTTAGTTGTCAACACATATGAGAGAAGCCTCTCAGTCTCTCATTTGAAACAGAAAGCTTACCCTAATCTAGTCCACAGCTTCTCCTGTCTGCCCGTATAACGAACTGAGAGAAAAGAAGTGCATTCTGTTTGCTTGCTCCCATTTTCTTGGCAAGTTTAACTATTTTGAGCCATTCATATGCTGGTATTAGAACTTACGATTCAAATAGAGACTGAAAACTGGTAGCTTTTATAGTCTTCCATGAATTCACAGAATAATGGAATGAATTTATCAATGAAATTAATTAACTAAGTGTAAGTTAAACACTAACATAAGATTAGCACCTAGAAAATAAATACTATTTGACTAATAACAGTGTCATGTCAAATAAAAAGTTACTCAAATGTTAGTGTATAAAAGTTATTTATTCATATTGTATAACTTCTCTGTTTTATCATACAAGGGCAGAGCTTCATTATTTTACTAGTCAAAAACTGTTTTCTTAACTTCAGTAATTGAAAAACCTGAGCTTCACTGATATCGTTCTCTTAGCTTCTGTGTCTCTAATTTAATGACCATGTGTACATTTTTAGATTTGTTTCTAGATAAAAAAAGAAGAGTTACAAAGGCTGTTTTTAAGTATTTGGTTTTTTTTTTTTTGTTTTTTTTTTTTGGGTGTGTGTGGGGGGGGGTGTGATGACTACTATTCAAATTGGCAGTAGATTTCAAAATCTGGAAGAAGGGTTTTAAATTTATTTTCATCTTAAACATATAGGGAAACAATTTATAGATGAAAGCTTCTAGAGTAAATGTAAAGAAGATGGAAAAGGAAGAAGAGGTAAACAAGGAGGAAAAAATGAAGGGCAGGAGCAATGAAGGAAGAAGAGAAAAGAGGAAGGAGGAGGGAGGAAGGAAAGAGAAGGGGAACTAAAGAAGAAAGGAATGAAGGGGACAAGAAAACTGGTTCAAATGTTCAGTTAAAATTGATTGGATCTGCACCCCAATATCCACAGCAGGGAGAGCTTGTCTCATAGGAGTGCTGACACACATAAGATCACAGGTGAGACCAGCACTGCTTCCTTAATACCTGGCCAAAGGGGGACTCACCCAAATCCTACAGGAACCAGGAACAATGGAGAAGCTTGCAACATGATTCTTTTCTGTACCCTACCTGGCTTAAGTGGGATCTGCCCGGAAACCAAAGGAACCATGAAACAGCCTGGAACACAATACTTCTGGTTTCCATCTGTGTCCCAGAGCGGACCATGAGCCAAAATTATCTGCACCCAGAAAGAGCTTATTGCCCAGGTGTGATGACATACAATGCCACAGGCTCCCAGGCTCAGAGGAGGGAAAAGCTCCAGTTAGAGACATCAAGATCAGATAACATCACAAATAACCAGATGGTGAGAGGCAAGTGTAGAAGATACCATAAAAAACATTGACACAAGAGTCAAAGAAATTGCAAAATGCAAAAAACTCCTTACCTGAAACATCCAAGAATTCCATAACACAGTGAAAATACCAAACCAAAGCATAATAGGCACAGGAAAACAGCTAAGCTTCACAACTCAAAGGGCCAGTAAACATCTTCAACAAATTATAGAAGAATTATAGAGGAAAAAATCCCTAATCTAAAGAAAGAGATGCTCATATTATACAAGAAGCCTGCAAAACACCAAATAGATTGGACCTGTAAAGAAATTCCTCCCGATATATAATAATCAAAAGACCACATGCACAAAACAAAGAAAGAATATTAAAAATGGTAAGGGTAAAAAATCAAGTAATGTATAAAGGCAGACCTGTCAAAATTACACCAGACTTATCAACATGTACTCTAAAAGAAGATCTTGGACAGATATCACACAGGCCCTAAGAGAACAAAAATGCCAGCCCAGGCTACTATGAACAGCAAATTCTCTATTACCATAGATGGATAAACCAAGATATTTCATGACAAAGCCAAATTTAAAGAATATCCTTCCACAAATCTTGCCTTTCAAAGGATAATAGATGTACAACTCCAAAACCAAGGAATGAAACTACACCCAAGGAAAAGCAAGGAATAAGTCTTCTTCAAACAAGCCCAAAAGGAGACAGCCACACAAACATAGCTCCATCTCTAACAACAAAAATAACAGGAAGTAGCAATCATTAGCCTTAATACCTCTTAACATCAGTGTAATCAATTTCCCAGTAAAAAGACATATAGTAATAGACTAGATACTTAAACAACACCCAGCATTTTGCTGCATATAGGAAACACACCTACTGACAAAGCCAAACACTGTTTCAGAGCAAAAGGTTAAAAAAAAAAAATAGCAAATAATCCCAAGAAACAAGCTGGGAAAGTCATTCAAATATCGAATAAAATAGACTTTCAAACAAAAGTTTAAAAAAAAAAAAGACGAGGAAGGACACTTCTAACTCATCAAAAGAAAATCCAGAAAGATGAACTCTCAATTCTGAACATCTGTGTCTCAAATGTTAGGGCTCCCGCATTCATAAAAGAAACTTTACTGAAATTCAAAGTGCACATTTAATCTCACACAATAACAGTGAGAGATTTTAACACCCCACTCTCACCAATGGACAGATCATGGAAACGGAAAATAAACAGAGACCATTGAAGCTAACAGAATTTATGAACCAAATGAATTCAACAGATATCTTTAGAACATTTCATCCTAAAACAAAAGAATATAACTTCTTCTCAGTACCTCATGGTACTTTCTCCAAAATTGACCATATAATCAATCAAAAAACAAGCCTCAACAGATGTAAGAAGACTGAAATAATCCCAAGAATTCTATCAGATCACCATGGACTAAGACTGGTCTTCTATAACAATAAAAACAACAGAAAATCCACATACACATGGAAGTTGAACAACTATCAACTCAGTGACAACTTGGTCAGGAAAGAAATAAAGAAGGAAATTAAAGACTTTTTATAATTTAACAAAAAATAGGTAAAACATGACCAAACTTAAGTGACACAATGAAAGAAGTGCTAAGTGGAAAACTCATAGCTCTGAGTGCCTCTGTAAAGAAATTGGAGAGAACATATACTACCAGCTTAACAGCACATCTGAAAGTTTTAGAATGAAAAGAGGACTATACAGCAGGAAATAATGAAACTAAGGGCAGAAATCAACCAAGTAGAAACAAAGAGAAAAAAGAATCAACAAAAGCAGGGCTGGTTCTTTGAAAAAAAATCAATGAGATAGATAAACCCTCAGCCAGACTAACCAGAGGGCACAGAGACAATATACAAATTAATAAAATCAGAAGCAAAATGGTAGACATAACAAGAGAAACCATGAAACTATAAAAACTTATCATATCCTACTACAGAAGTCAGTATTCAACAGAATTGGAAACACTGGAAAAAATGGCCAAACATCTAGATGGATTCCAGGTCCCAAAATTAAATCTGGAACAGATACATCGTTTAAACAGTCCCATAACTCTTAAAGAAATAAAAGCAGTCATTAAAATTCTCCACACTGAAAAAGCCCAGGACCAGATGATTTTAGTACAGAATTCTACCAGGCCTTCAAAGAAGACCTATTACAAATACACTTCAAACTATTTCACAAAGTAGAAACAGAAGGAACACTATCTAATTCATTCTATGAAGCTACAGTTACAATGATTAAAATAAATACACAAAGACCAACAAAGATAGAGACCATCAGAACAATTTTCCTTATGAATATTGAGGCGAAAATATTCAATAAAATGCTCACAAACTAAATCCAAGAACACATCAAAATGATGATTCACCATGATCAAATAGGATTCATCCTAGAGATGCAGAGATATTTCAATATATGGAAATCCATCAAAATAATCCACTATACAAAGAAATTCAGAGTAAAAAAAATAGAAAAGAAAAAAAACATGAACATCTTATTAGATGCTGAAAAAACATTTGACAAAATTCAACATCATATTAAACTTCCACATAAAACCAGATACACTAAATCTATTAGAAGAGAAATTGGGAAGAGCCTCAAACACATCAGATGACAGGTAACAATTTCTGAACAGAACACCAATGTCCCAAGCTCTAAGAGAATTATAGACAAGTTGGATCTCATAAAATTGTAAAGCTTCTATAAGGCAAAGAACACAGTCATCATAACAAAATAGCAACCAACTGATTGGGAAAAGATCTTTACCAATTCTACATCTGATAGAAGGAAGTCTAATGTCCAAAAAATATCCAACATATACAAGAACTTAAGAAGTTAGACACCAGAAACACAAATTTTTATTAAAAAAATATAATAAATAGCTAAAGAAAGAATTCTCAACTGAGAAATCTCAAATGGCCAAGAAGTACCTATAGAAATGGTCAACATTCTTATTCATCAGAGACATGCAAATCAAAATGATCCTGAGATTCCACCTCATACCAGACATAATGGCTAAGTTTAAAATTCAGCGATAGCAAATGTCAGGGAGGATGTGGAGAAAGTAGAACACTTCTCCATTGCTGATAGGATTGCAAGATGGTACAACTATTCTGGAAATGAGTCTGGTTGTTCTTCAGAAAACTGTACATAGTATTACCTAAGGACCAAGCAATACCACTCCTGGTATATACCCAAAATATGCTCCAACATATAACAAAGACACATGCATTACTATGTTTATAGCAGACTTATTAATAATAGTCAGA
Source organism: Grammomys surdaster (assembly GCF_004785775.1). Taxonomy (NCBI): domain Eukaryota; kingdom Metazoa; phylum Chordata; class Mammalia; order Rodentia; family Muridae; genus Grammomys; species Grammomys surdaster. The sequence goes on from NW_021604698.1 coordinate 2,911,304, forward strand.
AGCTGGAAACAACACAGATGTCCTTCTACAGAGGAATGGATACAGAAAATGTAGTATGTTTGCACAATGTAGTGATACTCAGACATTAAAAGCAGTGCCTTCATGAAATTCACAGGCAAATGGATCGTACTAGAAAATATCCTGAGGGAGGTAACCATTTCACAAAATAATACACATGGTATGTACTCACTAATAAGTGGGTATTAGGGAAAAATGTCAGAATTCCTATGATGCAACTCAAAGACTATATGAAGCTCAAGAAGAAGGAAGTCCAAAATGGGGAAGCTTCAGTCCTACTTAGAAGGGGGAACAGATCAGGATCAGGTGTGGAGGATACTAGGGAGATATATAGAAAGCCAGAAAATTGAACAGAGGTGTGCAGTGATGGGGGATGGGGAACTGGGGGTAGCAGTAAGAAATTTCCAGGTTCCAGGAAAGCAAGAGGCTCCAGGACCCTATGGGGATGACATTAGCTGAAATGCCTATCAAAAGGGAGAGAGAACATGAAGAGATCATAGTCAGAGATTAGGCATGGCCCCTGATTGAGAGATGATCCACCCACTCATCTCAAAAATTTTATCCGAGAATTCTTCTTGTCTGCAAGAAAACACAGGGACAAAGAGTGGAGCAGAGACTAAAGGAAAGGCCACCCAGAGACTGCCCCACAAGAGGATACATCTCATATACAGACACCAAACCCAAACACTATTGTGGTTGCCAAGAAGTGCTTGCTGATAGGAGCCTGATACAGCTGTCTCCTGAGAGGCTCTGACAAGTCTTAATAATACAGATGTGGATGTTGGGGACCCCAATGGGGGAGTACGAGGAAACACTGAGGAGCTGAACATATTTGCAACACCATAGGAAGAGCAGAGATATCAGACAACCAACATTCTCAGAACTTCCAGGGACTAAATTACCAACAAAGACTATACAAGAAGGTACCAATGGCTCCAGCTGCATATATAGCAAATGATGGCCTGATCTGGCTTCAATGGAAGGGGAGGCCTTTGGTCCTTTCAAGGCCCAATGGCCCAGTGTAGGGGAATTCTAGGGTGGTGAGGTGGGTGTAGGGGTAGAATGGGGGAGCATCCTCCTAGAAGCAGAGGAGGATGGGATAGGTCGTTTTCAGAGAGGAAACTGGGAAAGGGGATAACATTTGAAATGTAAATAAATAAAAAAACAATAAAAATATTTTTAAAAATCGTTTGACATTTCACTTGCAAATACAAGTATCCTTTGGCTAGCAGGAATAATGGATATGGGAAGCATCCACCGCATTTATTCATTATTTTAATATATTTACTGCTATAGGTAAATAGTGGTAGAATAAGTTGATCATGTTGGTTACACGTGGAAAACCTGGTTGACTCTGGCTAGTTTCTCCTGGTCCAGCTACACCTGCAAAAAGGCTTCAAAGTTCCTATTTAGCTCTCTATAACTGATAGAACAGTAGTTACAGTGTTTCTAAATTATTTTATAATTCTTATTCTCAAGATCTAACCAGGTTTATCTCTACTTCCATTTAATGTACTTCTTAAATGAGTAGATCTGTTAATCAAATTTCACAGAGGTTATTGTGTCATAGAAAGTAGACTGCTGTATACATTGTACATTGGACAAATTCATACATTAAATTTATTAAAAATTATGCTACTGTTAGCATTCATTCATGCTATGTGTGCTCCCATTTGGAAAATTAAGCAAGGGGAAGCATAGCACAATAAAACAAACAAAGGCAACTTGATATTAAAAACAAGAACTGAAAAAATAAACGCCCACTATCTTCAATCACAGATAAAGGAAGAATAGCAATCCGACTTCTGATGCTGTGTACCATAATGGAATTACATAAAAGCCAAGCATGGGGAAATCAGAGTTCTGTGAAAATGTTTCTCTGAAAGTGAAATTAATACAATATATTTTGCTGAAACATTTATTACAAAATGTGGTGGAGCCAGTACTTCTCTGCAGCTTCTGCACTCTCTCACCTTCATCGAAGCGTTGGGCTCCATTTCCAGCTTCTGAGGAGGTCTCTGCAGCCCCAGGTATTATGGAAACTTGTTCAGTTGTTGAATGACTATAAAGAGAAAAGCCTTCTGCAGTTCTCAAAGGACTCTGATATGAGTAAACAAAGAAAATCATTGTCACAGTATTTGAAAATACTAGACTATATCGCAAATTAAATTAGCAAACTTAGTAGTTAAATATTCTTTATATTTTCCACAGTAGACATCAGTTTCATGACAAATATAATTTACAAATATTTTACATTTGTTTTCATATTATTTCTGGGTCTCAGATAATTGAGTAACATAAAAAAAGACAAATCAGTTGTTAAAATTATATTTTTCAGAAGTGAAATATGCAAAGCTCAAAGATTATATTTGGTTAAGAAAAGTGAAACTTTTACCTGGATGTTGGGACATCCTCCAATGGCAGAAAATGGCTAACTCTCCCAAAGTCAATTTAAGATGTCACCTAAAGTGTCTAGAATACTATTGCTATATTAAGCTATAGCCCTAGCCTCATTATCTGCTTTTGAATAAAATACTTTGGATATAAAATAGGGAAAACACATGGAACATAATCTTGCTACAAAACACTTTATTTATTTTCCATCATTAATAATTTGAACAAACATTTATTCTCATGAGAGATACAAAGACAGAGATATAGATAGATAGATAGATAGATAGATAGATAGATAGATAGATAGATAGATAGATA
>NW_021604698.1:2914043-3008895 GCF_004785775.1 Grammomys surdaster
ATAGATAGATAGATAGATAGATAGATAGATAGATAGATAGATAGATAAAAAGGGAAAGAAACAGAGAGAAAGACAATCAGAAGGACAGGCAGACAGACTACCTTGTCATTTGAAATCATGTGGAGGTAAGATGACTGAGTTTGAATGACATTTTCACTTCCTAGCATGAAGTATTGGCCTTAAAGAAGTAAGGCTATTAGGTTTCCATGGCAAGTGTCTTTCTCACTGAGACATCTTCTCAATACTCCAGATAATTTTTATCTTGCTCTTTGTAAGTGATGAACATAGTCCTTCTGATGTGTAATACTTTTCTAGAGGCAGTATAAGTAAAGCTGAGCTTATCAACGGGATAATATGTCCATTTGAGAAAGTGTTTTAGGAGAAGTGAGCATTAATAGGATGATATAGAGAAAAAGGAAGACAAAACATATTTAAAAAGATGAGTGCAGTGGCTGAAGAGAATGATCAGAGGTTAAGAATACCTGATCATTGTGCAGAAGCCCCAAGGTGGTTAACCAGAATCCACAACAAGAAGATCACAACTGTTTACAGTTCCAACTTCAAAGACTTATGCTACATTTACCCTTTATGGTCACCTGTACACATGCACATAAACAGACAGACAAATACAAATAAACTAAAAATCTGAAAAGGAGAAAATTTTAAAAATATATACAAAATATGTGTTAACTGATATATACTACCCTTTAAGCCCGAATAAACATGACAGTATCAATGTGTATAGGGACAAACAAGTAAGCTACGAGATTTATTATAAATCTTAGTTTATCCTTATAGAAAAAAACAAGAGTAGAGTCTTCAGGAAATAACAGAAAAATAACAAAGATCTTCTGGCAGAAATCACCATACAAACAATCTAACAAAAGTTTTGTACTTCTACAAAGTTGTTTGCAGGAGCCTGATAGTCAGTGATAGATTGGTTTAGGCTCAAACTAACTGAACACAAAAAGATCCAATCAAGATGAGGAAAAGTGCACGGGAATCTGAGCCACCTCACTCCCTTACAGGCAGGAATTTAACTTATTCCCAGCCATATCTGAAGAGAATCTCTATAAAGAATAGAATGTCTGTCTTGTTAAATTAATGGTGCTGTGTAAGCTTCTTCAGGTCATGTTAAACCATTCAATTATTTGGGTAAAGTTCCAAGTAGCCGTATTTCATTCTTAAATTCAATTGTGACTGTAAGAGATGTTAACTAAATGAGACACTATAATACTTTCTTTTGTATAATAAATCAAATTTTTATGTTAACTATATGAAACAGTGTTATATACAATATAATACTTACATGCTTCAATCTAATATATTTGGTACAAGTACATTTCTTTTGTAAAATGCATACATTATTTCACATACATCAAAAACCATTTCTTGTATTAGTCAATTATACAGCACATAGTAGCATTCAAAGTTTTAGCTTAATAAAATTACAATATTCGTCAAAGGTATAGAAACAAAGGAACACAACATGTTTAAAATGATGATGTAATGGTTGTGGAGAAGGGATTAAGAGTAATGCCAACCACTGCTGCTATCACTCAACATGAGTGAAAACATGCCTGATATTAAAAACCTAGCCAACTATTCAGGATAAGTGAAATCACCCAGATAATATGTAATTATCTAAACATTGATTCCTAAACCCATAGATAAATGTAGTCCTTGCTACTCATAAAAAAAAAAAAAACTATTCTTTGTGACAAACAGAGACCAATAGAGAAAAATAGAATCAATGAAATTCAAAGTTGTAGAGCTCTGTTCCAACAGATACATAGAGAAAACAACTACTGAGCCAAAGAATCATTGTAGGATATTGGAAGAAATTATTATAAGAGCCAGAAGACCAGGAAGTTTGCTGTGAGATTGTGTCTCCATGTAAGATCAGAACCTACACATATAAGGTCTCACCAACCTGATTATGCAAACTAGTGCTGAATAAGACCAACAGCCATAGACATGGCAACGTATATAGGGAAAACCTAAGAGTCCTGAACCGTGGAGAAAAGAGAACAAACAAAAAATGATTAGACTCAAAGAAATAAAGTCCATCTGAAAAGACCTCACCAAATCTTTATCCAATACTAAATGGTCAGCCCTGAAAAAACAGTAAAACTAATATAATACAAGCAGACCAGGCTGTACTTATGTATTTAGGAATATTTAGGAATAATTGAAATTATAATATATATATTATATAACTATATAATATATATGTGTGTGTATGTGTATATATGATATATATGTATATGATATATATGATTATGTGTATGTATATATTTATTTGTATATTGTATATTTATATATAGTTATATATTTACATATATACAAATATGAAATTTATATAAATTTAGATATACATATTTATATAAAAATGCATATATATATGTATGTAATTCCACCTTCCATGCTCCATCCAAATCCTCTCACTTAATACTACTTGTACTCTTTTAAATTCATAGCTATTTTTCATTATATATCCAATCCTGATTAATAGCTCCTGCCCAAACCTAAATTATGTCTGCCTAAAGGCTGGGTAGGGTGTCTGTCTCTAGACTTCTTCCATTGTTCCGGGGAGGGACCTTGCAGGGAGAGAGGAGGGGGAGTTAAAATGGGAGGACAGAATCTGGTATTAGGAGAGACAGGAAAGAAGTATAGAGGGTCAGAAAAATTGTGAAATATAGAAATATGGAGCAGTATGGGGTGGAGAATTGGGCATAGCCACTAGAAAGTCTCAGATGTCAGGGAAGCAAGAGGTTTCCAGGATGCAACAGGGATGACAATAGCCGAAATATCCAAAAAGGGGAGATACAACCTGTAGAGACCATATCTGGTGGATTGATATAGCCCCTGGTTGAGAAAGGGGGTCAGCCACCCATTTCATAAATTTTAACCCAGAATTGTCCCTTTCTTAAGGAAATGCAGGGACAAAGAGTGGAACAGAGACTGAAGGAAAGGCTACTAGACACTGCCACACCTAGGGATCCATCCCATCTGCAGACAGCAAACCCAGATACTATTGCTAATGCCAAGAAGTGCTTTCTGACAGGAGTCTGGTATGGCTGTCCACTGAGAGACTGCCAGTATCTGACCAATAGAGTTGTAGATGCTCAAAGCCTAGCATAGAACTGAGCAGAGGGACACCAATAGGGCTGTTAGGGGAAAGACTGAAGAAGTGGAAGGGGATTGCAAGCCCATAGGAAGAACATCAATATCAACAAACCAGAAACCTCAGAGCTCCCAGAGACCAAACCACCTACTAACAAGTAGGTGAGACCCATGGCTCCAGCTGCATATGTAGCAGAGGATTGCTTTATCTACGATCAATGGTTCTTGGTCCTGTGGAGGCTCTGTGCACCAGGTTGGTGGGATGCTAAGGTAGTGGGGTAGGAGTGGGTGAGTGGGTGGGGGAGCACCCTTATAGTTACAGAGAAATTTGGGATGGGATGAGGGGTTTACAAAGGAGGAAACCTAGAAGGGGGGCAACATTTGAAATGTAAATAAATAAAGTAACCAATATAAAACCAAGAAAAAATGTCAGTAGCCCTCCTGTACACGAACGACAAATAAAATTGACTGAAAAACAAGTCAGGAAAATAACACTGGTCACAATAGCTATAAATATTAGAATCTTGAGATAATTCTAACCAAACAAAAGAAAGGCTTGTATGATTAAACTTCAAGTCTTTAGAGAATGAACTTTAAGAAGATGTCAGAAGATGAAAAGATCTCTTATGCTCACGGATCGATAAAATTTACATAGAAAAATATTTATCCTACCAGAAGCAATCTACATATTCAATGAATTTCCTATCAAAATTCCAGCACAATTCTTTATAGCCCTTGACAGGATATTACTTAAATTCATATGGAAAAACAAGAAAACAAGTATTTCTTAATAAATAAGAGATTTCTGGAAGTATCATCATACCTGATTTCAAACTGTACTACAAAACCATAGTAATGAAATCTTCATTTTTCTCAGCAAAAAAACCAGACATGCTCAACAATATAAACACAATAAAGACACAGACAAACATAAATACACACACCAATGAACACCTAATGTTCGACAATAAACCCAGAAATACAAATAGAGAAAAGAGATACCATCAGATATCGTGCTGGTTGAACTGGGTAACTTAATGTAGGACAATGCAAATAGATCCATCTCTACCATCCTGCTTTAACTCAAGTCCAGATGGATCAAAGACCTTAACATAGAACCAGATACAATGAAGCTTACAGAATTGAAATTGTGGAATAATTTTAATGCATCAGTATAGGAGACAATTTCCTAAACATTGAATAGATTGTGTCTACACTAAGATCAACAATTAATAAATGGAACCTCTTGAAACTGAAAAGCTTCTGTAAGGCAAAGTACACTGTCAATAAGACATAATGCCATCATGCAAATGTGAATATCTTTTCAGCCACTCCACATATGATAGAGTACTAATTTCAAAAATGCATAAATAACTCATGAAACTAGATATCAACAGACCAAATATTCTAATTTAAAACTAGTATACATATGCAAACAGAGAATACTTAATACAGTACTTTCAAATGACTAAGAAGCACTTGAAGAAGTGTACAACATACTTTTCCATTAGGGAAATACAAGTCAAAACTACTTTGAGATTTTTGTCTTACTTATCTTTGAAAGGCTGAGATCAATAACAAAAGTGATTTCTCATGCTATGAAGAAGAAGGAGCAAAGGGAACTCTCCTCTACTGCTGGTGGGAGTTCAAACTTGTGCAGCCATGATGAAAATCAATATGACATTTCTTCATACTATTGAGAATCAATCTACTTCAAGACCCAACTATATACCGTTCTTGGTTGTATACCCAAATGATGCTTCACCATACCACAAAGATACTTGCACAAGTGTGTTCACTGTGGCCCTTTTAAAAAGTAGCCGGAAATGGCAGTCAACATTGAGGTCCTTCAACCAAAGAATGCATAACAATAATGTGGTACATTTACACAATAGAATATTACCCAGTGGTTTAAAAATAGCATCATGAAATTTGCAGGCCAAAAATCAGGACTAGAAAAAATATAGTGACTGAATGTCCTTTACTGTTAAGTAAAGGATAATCACACCACAAAAATACAGACACGGAGAAATTAAGGAACAAGGAGGGTATTAGAGGGAAAGCATGAATTTCCCTTGAAAGGGAAAATAGAGAAGACTTTATGGGTAGACATGGCCAGATGACAATAGGGACAAAAACAAGCAGGCTGCTGAAGGAGGAAATTAGTGAGAAAAATGGAGTGAGATGACATAAATAGGGGAAATTTTTGGAGTGATGTGGAAATCTAGTGCAGTGGGAGCACCTATGGGGAAGACTTTAGTGAAGACACTTAATAACAGAGGACAAAAATGCTGGTCAACTTCTGTTACTAGGCAAGGCTTCTAGTTGGTGAGACTAGGACACTACCCCAGCCATAACCTACACAGTGTGCTGTGGCAGAGGTACCTCAGAACTTGTAGGAGTAACACACCAGTGACTGGTCTAACTAGTAGCCCAAGCCATGAAAAGAAGCCCATGTTGAACATTTCGTGGATGACCAGGAACCTCAACCAGGATAGCCCACAAACTTAAGGTAGAACCAAAAACAAAAAAACAAAAATAAAAATAGTAAATTATTGTTGTAATTATTTAAACTCAGCCTGTGGTTAAGCTAACTATCTAAGCTGTGGCAGCCCTGCCTAGCTCAGCTGTCATGATTCTTGGCTGGAGGCCTCATGCGTGCCACAGCTAGAAATGGCCAGAAAGAAACACCATCCCTGCCATCCATGAGACACAACCATCTGAGATGGCTCTGCCAATCTTCTACGCTATCTCCGAAAGGCAAGGCAGTACATAGATCATCCCGTCATCCACACGGATCCAGTAGAAAGATGAGACTCTAATGCTTAAAGACTAATCAAAGACTTATATATTTAGTAATGATCAGTAACAAGATGCCCATACAATTAGAAGTGTAACCCAATACCCAACCTAGATATACCTTTGACTGCTACAGACACATGAACATCAGCCTCTCTCTCTCTCTTTCTCTCTCTGTCTCTCTCCTCTCCTCTCCTCTCCTCTCCTCTCCTCTCCTCTCCTCTCCTCTCCTCTCCTAGCCTCTCCTCTTTTTTTCTCTTCTCCTCCTTACTTCTCCTCTTCCTTTTCCAACTCCTACAGTACATAAATAGATAAATAAAGAAAGAATGAATAAAATAAAATAGTTGCTGAAATTAGTATTTCTCTCCTTTGTTTCTTTCTTTCTTCTTTCTTTTTCATTCTGTCTTTCTTCTTCTTCTTCCGTTCTTCAGTTTTTCCTTCTTTCTTTTGTTCCTTTGTTCAACCCTGACTTTTCTGAAACTCACCATGTAGACCAAGCTAGACTTGAACTCAGAGATCTACCTATGTCTTCTTCCCAAGTGTTAGGATTAAAAAGCATGCCCCTCCAAAATCCAGTATGAAATGATTTACACTTATATTCTGGTACACTCATATAAAGATGTCTACATAACTCAATATTCATCAAAGAGACTCCTTCCAACAGCTGATTGAAGTGGATGCAGATACCCACAGCCAAACATTAGGCAGAGCTGAGACCCCTGAGGAAAATGGGTTAAAGATTGTAGACAATAATCTTGTCAAGGGCACCTGGAGAACAGGGGTCACAGAGTCAACTAAGGAGGACACTTAGGAGCTCACAGAGACTTAAGCTGTAATCACTGAGAGAGAGAGAGAGAGAGAGAGAGAGAGAGAGAGAGAGAGAGACAGAGAGAGAGAGAGAGAGAGAGATCATCATGGAAATGCAAATCAGAACAAACCTGAGATTATACCTCACATCAGTCAAAATGACTAAGATTAAAAACTCAGATGACAGCAGATGCTGTCAAGGATGTGGAGAAAGAGGAACACTCCTCCATTTTTGATGGGATTTTAAGCTGGTACAACAACTCTGGAAATCAGTCTGGCAGTTCCTCAGAAAAGTGGACATCCAGAGATACCATTCCTGATCACATACTCTAAAGATGTTCCAACATATAATCAGGACACATGCTCCCCTATGTTTGTAGCAGCCTCATTTATAATTGTCTGAAGCTGGAAATAACCCAGATGTTCTTCAACAGAGTAATGGATACAGAAAATATGGTACATTTACACAATGAAGTATTACTCAACTGTTAAAAACAATGAATTCATAAAATTCTTAGGCAAATGGATGAACTAGAAAATATAATCCTAAGTGAGGTAACACTGTAACAAAAAAAAAAACAAACATAGTATGTAGTCACTGGTAAGTGGATATTAGCCCAAAAGCTCACGATACCCAAGACATAAATCAAAAACCACATGAAACCCAAGAAAAAGAAAGACCAAAGAGTTAGTGCTTCAATCATTCTTAGAAAGAGTAACTAAATGCTCATAGGAAGAAATATGAAACAATTTGTGGAGCATAGACTGGAGGAGGGACCATCCAGAGAGTGTTCCACCTGGGAATCCATCCTAGATGCAACCACCAAATGCAAACACTGTTGTGGATCTCAGGGAGTTTATACTGAGAGGAGCCTGATATACCTGTCTTCTTAGAGGTTCTGCCAAAGCCTGACATATACAGAGGTGGATGCTTGAAGATAACCAATGAACTGATCACAGGGTCCCCAATGGAGGAGGAAGAGAGAAGACTGAAAGAGTTGAAGAGGCTTGCGTCTTCATGGGAAGAACGACAATATCAACCAACCAGAGCTCTCAAGGTCTAAACAGCCATCCTGGGAACACGTATGGTGTGACCCATGTGCATATGTAGTGGAGGATGGCTTTTTTGGGCATCAGTGGAAGAGGAGGGCCTTGGTCCCTTGAAAGCTGGGTGCTCTAGTGAGGGGAATTCGGGGGGAGTTTGAATGGGTAAATGGGTAGGGGCATACCCTCATAGAAATAGGAGGAGAGAGAATGGGATAAGGGGTTTCTTGTGGGGGGGAGCGGGTAAATGAGGAAAGAGGATAACATCTTTAATGTACATAAATAAAGTAACTTATAATAATGAAAAACAGATAATGGAACTTTCACAGTTGAGCATTTGAGTCTTTTTTTGAAGAATTTAATATTATCCATATTACTAGGATTCCTTATATTTATCAAGGACATGATACTGTGGAAGGGGCACATGGAACTTTAAAAAAGCATCTTCATAAAATAAAAAAGGAGGTGGTATATACCCACATACTACAAGTTTATTTAAATCATTTTCTTTTTATTTTATTTTTTTTTAATTCTGGATGCCAAGAAAGTTTCTACTAAGTGTCTACAGCACTCTACAACTAGGCATACTTATGCATAGGTGAAAGGGTACACTTACTGGCTTATGGCATGATGCTGACCAGCTATTTAATATGGGGAAGAGGTCATGTTTGTGTTTGAGTTTTTTTTTTTTTTTTTCTGCGAGATGCTGAAGGATCATGGTGGCTGCCAAAGCAACAGGTGAGACATGCTGTTGCTGAGACAAAGAATGATGCTGATCTGTGAGCTTGCTGAGTGCCCTGACAATGGTAACTGGGAAGCTGTATTGGACATATGTTCCCAACTCACCTTTGCTTATCTATACCCCTGATGGGACAAGCTGCCTTGCCTCAAGTTTTTAGACCTTATGGAACAGAGAATCAAAAAGAGCAGTTATAATGACTCTTGTATTTTTCTTACATGTGACCAGTTATTCAGACTAAGTCATGGACTGGTCATTTTCTTTTTCTAAGCATTGAAAGTAACAGATGCAAAGAAATATGAATGATTAAAAAACTTATAATTGGAAAGCAAAAGTTATGAATAAAAGCTATTTATTTGTTCTAGATAAATGAAATTTTCTCATTTGATGAAAAGGTTGACAGATACCTGTGTAAATAGTTTTAATTTGAAGTGGGTTTGTAGCAACTATCTGTGATAAAATATTTTTCTAAATGTTGATATTGTGTTTGTATCTATTTGTTGTTAAGTTATCATCATTCTAAACTCAGATAATCATATAATTCACCCTCCCTTAAAGAGAAGATTATAATGAAGAGATTAAAATGCTAATAATAACATCTAGTATTTTATGTCTTTCTATTGTGTTAGGTACCAAACTACTTATTTTACATATTTAATCTACTTTTAAAATTTAGTAAATTCAGGATTATGACACTAAATTTAGTCTTTTTAAGACTAGACTCTCTTCCAGCTATATTATTTTTCATATGTTGGAGGAAAAATTAATTCTTTCTACATTTATCATTTATTTCAATGATGATTTTTAAACATAGTTTAGAATTAGAGAAAATGTAGTACAGAATTGTTCTTCTTACAAATGCTCATCAAATGATCTCGGGAAGAAAGGTGATTTGGCAAATTAATTTATTTAGAAGGCAATACACTTTTCTACCTGCCATAAAACAAGCTTCATTAACTGAAAATGTTTAGTTAAGATAAAATTAATTTTTAAAAACCTGCAGTATGGAACAATCTGCAAGAGGAAATCTGAAGGGTGGGAGAGTATTAGAACACTTCCTATTCTAGAATGCAGAGAATTAAAGTTCCCTTCAAAGGATCAACACTGAAACTAATAGAAGAGAAGGTGGGGAAAAGCCTCGAATACTTGGGCACAGGGGAAAAGTTCCTGAACAGAACTCCAATGGCATATGCTCTAAGATCAAGAATTGACAAATGGGACTTCATAAAATTGCAAAGTTTCTGTAAGGCAAAGGACACTGTCAATAGGACAAAACGACAACCAACAAATTGGGAAAAGATCTTTACCAATCCTTCATCTGATAGAGGGCTAATATCCAATATATACAAAGAACTCAAGAAATTAGACTCCAGACAACCAAATTACCCTATTAAAAAATGGGGTATAGAGCTTAACAAAGAATTTTCAACGGAAGAAACTCGAATGGCCGAGAAGCACCTAAAGAAATGTTCAGCATCCTTAGTCGTCAGGGAAATGCAAATCAAAACAACCCTGAGATTCCATCTCACACCAGTCAGAATGGCTAAGATTAAAATCTCAGGTGATAGTAGATGCTGGCAAGGGTGTGGAGAAAGAGGAACACTCCTCCATTGTTGGTGGGACTGCAAGATGATGCAACCACTTTGGAAATCAGTCTGGCGGTTCCTCAGAAAATTGGACATAGCATTACCTGAGGATCCAGCTATACCACTCCTAGGCATATACCCAGTAGATGCTCGAACATATAACAAGGACATATGCTCAACTATGTTCATAGCAGCCTTATTTATAATAGCCAGGAGCTGGAAAGAACCCAGATGTCCTTCAACTGAGGAATGGATTCAAAAAATGTGGTATATTTACACAATGGAGTACTACTCAGCTATTAAAAACAATGAATTCGAGAGGTTCCTAGGTAAATGGATGGAACTAGAAATTATCATCCTGAGTGAGGTTACCCAATCACAAAAGAACACACATGGTATTCACTCACTGATTATTGGATATTAGCCTAGAACCTTGAAATGCCCAAGATGCAACTCACAGGCCACATGAAGCCCATAAAGAAGGAAGACCAAGTGAGGGTGATTCGGTCCTTCTTAGAAGGAGCAACAAAATACTCAAGGGAGCAAATATGGAGACAAAGTGAGGGACAGAAACTGAAGGAGGGGCCGTCTCAAGACCACTCCACCTGAGTATCTATCCCATGTGCAATCACCAAAGGTAGATGCTGATGTGGAAGACAGGAAGTGCATGCTGATAAGAGCCTGATATGGATATCTCCTCAGAGGCCTTCAAGAGTCAGACGTATTCAGAGGCAGATGCTCACAACTAGCTATTGAACTGATCATGGGGTTCTCAATAGAGGAGTTAGAGTGAAGACTGAAGGAGCTGAAAGGATTTGAGGCACCATGAGGAGAGCAACAATACCAACCAACCACAGCTCCCAGGGTCTAAACCACCAGCCTGGGAGCACTTAGGGGGGGATCCAGGGCTTCAGCTGAATATGTAAAAGTGGAGGGCCCTGCTGGGCATAGGTGGAAGAAGAGAACCTTGACCTCATGAAGGCTGGATGCCCCAGGGGGTAGGAATTTTGAGGGTGGGGAGGTGGGAGAGGGGGTAGATAGAGGTTACATCCACAGAGAAGAAGGAGGAGGGGCGAGGGGATTGGGGGTTCCGAGGGGGTGGTGGGGGATGGGGTAAGGGGACAACATAGGAAATGTAAATAAATCATCCAATAAAAAAAATAAAAAAAATAAAAAAAATAAAAGGATCAACACTGGATTTCTCACAACTGCCTGTAATTCAGCTCTAGAGGATTTGATGCAGTCTTCTAGCTTCCTTGGATCTCTAGATTAAAGTGAACACACACTCACACGCCTTTAAAAATAATAAATTAAAAATTACGGAATGTTGCCTGTGATTAACTGAATTTAAGATTTGACAGTCTACTCAAGTAAAAAGTGTTTAAAGAGAGCTTTGCTAGGCTTCGCTAAGAGAATAATGAATATTGATGCCCTGAGTAACAGAAACATATTTATACTTTAAGAGCTAGGTGTACATAGATTTGATATTGTATTTGGCTTGTAATACGGGTTGATAGCCATCTACAAGTTAATAGATTGATATCATAAAGTTGTATCCAATTCATGTCATTTTCCCCAGTTGGACTATTTCTTAGATAGCTGAGCTGAGGATTTCATATAGTTTCAATGAGTTTTTGTGCTGAGTTTTCTGACATTTTTGTCTTATTTTTTTTTCTGTACTTTTTTCAAACTATCATGCTCATCTGCTCAGTTCCTATTTTACAAATTGAAATGCTTTCATACAGCTGTGAATTTACATAGTTAACTTTAGAGAATCTTGACTTCAAAATAAACAACCGCAATTGCCTATTTCCTATCTTCTGAATCATCCTTCTAAAACTCTTTGACAATTTCAAATGTACATAATATATATTGGTTATTTTCTGCCTCCTTCCAACACTCCCTATGTCCATGAACACCTTTTTCTTCAAAATTCATAATTTTTTAATTAGTACATTTTTGTAGCAAGTTACTGAATCTATTTGGTTGTGCCAGTATGCACATGGGTGTCGAGTTATCCACTGACACATGGGTTACCTACCAATGGCCACCACTGCTTCCTTCCTCCTTCCTCTCTTTCTCTCTCTCTCTCTCTCTCTCTCTCTCTCTCTCTCTCTCTCTCTCTCTCTCTCTCTGTCTCTCACTCTTTCTCTCATTGATTTATTTTTGTCTTTCTTTCTTTCTATCCATTGGCCTTGAATACTTACAAAGTCATTTACTATGCTTTATTTAGTTGATCACTTATGTTTTTGACATTTTTACTTACAGAGTTATGTGCTACAGTGGAGTAAGTTTCTGAAAGTAGAACGTGACTTCAGGAGATAGAATCAAACAATCCTTAGACAGACACAAATAACCCTCCAGTAGTGATGATATAATGGACCATCTTACCACAGTATTCCTAAATGATTTCACTAAGAAAAGCTTGTCTATTTGTGTGCAAAATTTACTTTTCTATGACCATTCATAGGTTTTATTCAGAAAAGTTGGAATAATAAAGTTTTGAAAGCTACAATTAACATGATGTCCAGAAAAGAATATGTATACATTTATTTTCTTTAAAATAATTAACATGCTAAATGTAATTTGAGAAATATTTAAAAGTTTATCTAAAAATTGTATTCTGCTGACTGGATTAATTATTTTTTCAACTGTCACAATGATACAACTATAAGTATGAAATTATTTAAAGAAAGAGAGTTTAGTTCGTGTTGAAGAGCTACAGCCCACAATGACAGGTAATGCATGTAAACCTGAGTACGAAGTAGCTGATTGCATTGCATCTCTAGTCAGGAAACAATAAATACAGGAAATTGTATTCAGCTGAGATGCTTCAAAACTTATTACCAGTTGCCTACATTGTGCAGGTAGGCTCTACCTCAAGACCTACCCCTAGCCGAGAATCAAATGTGAATATCCATTAATTTATGGTGACTTCTCATATCAAATTCATAATCTTTTCTCTGACACTTAGAGGATCAGTGTCACAGTAGTTCTCTGGAAATCTGGTGCAAGTCTCCTTGATGTCTCAATGTTTTGTTTTGTTTTATTTTTATTTTAAAGGCTATATGAACAATGATATCAAGTTGTTTTGCTAGCTCAGGATGAAACTTGACCCCTTTGGACTATAGTTGTATAGATTTTTCTGTGTGACCCTGAGAAAGACTTTCCTACATGGGATCTTTCGTGAGAAAATTTTTTGAGGGAACATTCAAGTAGTCTGGTTTCTGCTGCCTTCATGTAGTAGCATCTTGCCCCGAGAGCCCCTATTACCACTCCAATCAGCCAGGAGGTTTCTTCTAAGTTTTTGCTAATTAGCTCAGCAAATACAACCCCTTCTGGAACAAAATGTTGAAATACAGAAACCAGTAAAGGAAATTTTATATTCATGTGACAACTACAACTATGCAGGCTGAGGTAGACTAATATTAAAATAGCCTGTTAACATTTGGAATATTTCTATAACATTTTCAAAACTGCTGGGTTTTACATTTTTTTGATTTGGAAGCAAAATGTGATGAGTGTAAGTGTTCTCAAAGACTTGTCTTAAATTCTTATACTTCTGTCATTATTTTGTTTTTGATTTTT
Source organism: Grammomys surdaster (assembly GCF_004785775.1). Taxonomy (NCBI): domain Eukaryota; kingdom Metazoa; phylum Chordata; class Mammalia; order Rodentia; family Muridae; genus Grammomys; species Grammomys surdaster. The sequence goes on from NW_021604698.1 coordinate 2,927,733, forward strand.
GTATACACTAATAAATTTCACTTCATGCCCAGATGCTAGGGTGTCTAGCACGCATAAAATATGATTACTTAGAACTTAGAAATCAAACATAAGTAAGGCTATTATCCCTGCTGATAACTTCAACTGCCTCTAGCAAAGAGGATGCAATGTCACTTACAGATTAAAATTATACCTGGGAAGAAGTGGGGAATATAACATATACCCATACTGCCTCTTTGAAATCAACATATAATTTTTGCATTGTTAAACTCAACACAAGAAAAAAGTGATCAGAAAAACTATGTATCATGGCTAGTATTTCTTTCAGAGTCCTTTGTTATATTTATGTTAGGGTAAATCTGAGCTTTATTTGCTACTTTAATATGTGAATTCTGAATGATACATGTCTTTCCTCAGCCCCTTTCTTCTATTTAAAAGAATGAAGTTTGTACTTGAAGTACAGTATTTAGCTCCTAAAAAGCCAAATTATGTCCAAGGAACACTAAAGTACATAGAAACATCATGCATTTATGGTACCTAAGGCTGAAACTTTGGGGAAGATACCATGAAGGTGTTAGAATTTGTGAATACATGGAGCACTCATTTGAAATTGGGAGTTTTACATGATTTGTACTAGCCCTAAGCTAGAAATTATAATAATTGATTTTTAAATTAGAGGTAGAGAAAATCAACCAACTTAATACTCAGATGAATTAAAGACAATACATATGTTTACGTTCAATGTAAATTTAATATTTTATACTTGTTTGTCTTTTCCTTGAAAATAGAAGAATGGATTTACAGAAAATCCCTGTTTTATGATCCCTATTTCTGTTAATGCACTTTACGAATTTCTCAATCCACAAAAATCACAATAATAACTGAAAAAATTAGTTGCTATAATTAATTTTCTGTCTCATAATGACTATCTGTCTACATTGTAAATTATTTGTGCTTTTTGTGTATTGAATGGAAGAAAATTACAAACCTGTGTCTTCCCAGAGAGAACGTTTCCTTGTATCTAATTTACAGGCATTAAAAGGCTTCCAAAGTAATACTAGAAACATATCTAAGCAGTCTAGATTTTCAGAATGAGGGAGAGTTAAGCATATTGTTTTATTAAGAAAGTTATTAACTCAAAATAATTTATCCATTTTGAAGCACTCAATACTTAATATTTTTGTCTCTAAGAAAGACGGATTATCACAAATAAACTTAAACATCATCACCTTCAGTAATATAAAAAAGATATGTTTGCATATTAATGCTTTAAAATAAGAAATAAAGAATAGTGGTCAGAGTCTATGTTTTAAGTAACTTAAAATATGTTGATGATTCCAAAGTACAATAAAATAACATAGAAGCAATGTCAAGGATCTTGGCAATCATTTTCCTTTTGGTTAAGTAAATCATTAGGTAAATGGATGGAACTAGAAAATATCATCCTGAGTGAAGAAGTAACAGAGTCACAAAAGATTACACATGTATGCACTCACTGATATGTGGATATTAGCTGGAAAGCTTGGAATACCCAAGTTGCAATTCATAGACCACATAATCTCAAGAAGAAGGAAGATCAAAGTGTGGATGCTTCAGTCCTTTTTAGAAGGGGGAACAAAATACACACGGGGAAAATAAATGAGACAACGTGTGGAGCAGAACTGAAGAAAAGGCATCCAGAGACTATCCCACCTGGATATCCATCCCATATACAGACACCAAACCCAGACACTACTGTGGATGCCAAGAAGTGCTTTCTGACAGGAGCCTGATATAGCTGTCTCCTGAGAAGCTTTGCCAGAGCCTCACAAATGTTCGCAGCCAACTGAGCATGGGATCCACAATGGAGGAGTTAGAAAATTGAAGGAGCTGAAGGGGTTTGCGTCGGAAGAACAACAATATCAACCAAACAGAAACCCTAGAGCTCCCAGGGACTACACCACCAACCAAAGAGTAAACATGGAGGGACCCATGGCTCCAGCTGCATGTGTAGCAGAGGATGGCCTTATCTGGCATCAATGGGAGGAGATGCCCTAGGTCCTGTGAAGGCTCAATGCCTCAGTGTAGGAAAATGCCAAGGCAGTGAGGTAGGAGTAGGTTTGTGGGAGGGGGAGCATCCTCATCGAACCAGGGGGGTTCCGGAGGGGGAAATCAAGAATGGGGATAACATTTGAGATGTAAAAACATAAAATATCCAATAAAAATGAAGATTATGTTACTTGTTTTTTATTAGTATTCAATACAGAAAAAAATGATAAAAGAACAATTAATCAAAGTTCTAAATTTATACACTGAAATGCAAGGCTGTTTTACAAATATAAATTGAACTATTATGTGACTATTATAAAACTGAAGTGTGATATGTAGAAATTTTCTACTTTCTAACCAGGAGGAAGTTCTATTAAGTGGTAGAAAAACTGTTAGAAAACAAAGCTGTTAGAAAACATTCTTTCTGAGAGTATTAACCTAATGCTCTCGCCTAATTTTAGAAAGTAGAAAGCAAGACATAATGAGATTACTCTAACCTAAATGAAGTCTATTTACAAAAAGTGACTTTGGGAGATTGGAAGCCATATAAAAATGTTTGCTATTTGTATAGCTGAAAAGGGCAGGAAGTGAAAGAAAACATGGTGCACAGCTCATATTTACAGGTAATGTTTATAGCAAAACAATAGGCTATTATTGCTAATAATATTCATGTTAAGATATATCTAATTTATGGAACTTTTAATGTATCTGTCAGTAAGAACATTTTTGTAATACAAATATGCATTTTGCATTACAGAGAGAAGCACATGTATTTGTTGAGATCCAGTTAACTTGTAAAATATCGAAATCATCCATGTTAAAGTAACAATAATCAGAGTATTTTGAATAATAGATGGACTAATGAAAAAAATGGATTAGATACCTCCATGATTATTTTCCTTTGGTAAGGTTATTGGTAACACCATGTGTGAATCTTTAGTTCAGGCTGGCTAGTACATACCAGAAGTTTGCAAACACGAGATGTGCTATCTTCAGGTATAAGGGTCATAGGAGAACAGATTTTTTTCTGACTCCTTTCAGCCATAAAGGAACTATCCCTGTGATGATAAATTATCCTAAAGCGCATATTTCATGACTTTAGTTTCCTTTAATAGTGTCTTAAATAAGTACATACAGTGTTTTGTTTTATTCATCTCTAGGAATTTTAAATTTTCTGTCAAAATTCAATAGTTTAGAGGAATATCTATAATAAAATTACCCTTAAATTAAATAGTTTCATAGCTCATTCCTGGGTCCTAGTGATCCATAGAAAGCTCATGTGACACAAAAGTTCCAAGAATTACACAAAACAAGTCTACCGTCTGCAACTACCTACATCTACATACACACGCACGCACACACACGCACATGCACACGCACACGCACACACACATATATCTAAAATATATATAATATATATAAATATATATAATATAATACACACACACACACACACACACACACACACATATATATATATATATATATATATATATATATATATATATATATATATATAATATATAATCATGAACATAAACCCACACATGGAAACACATGTATACCTTTGGTAATGATGATGATGATGAGAAGATAATAATCATAATAATAATAATAAAACTGTCACATAGACACTGACATGCAGGTCATCTACCTAACTCCATATGACATTTTATACTGGCAATGATACTGTTTACAATCTCTGAATTGTCATCAATCATACCAAGTGTCTTACTTACATTGGTGAAATATTTCCATACAAACATCTTTAAAATTTTAGTAAGGGCAATGCTTCTCTTTCATAGCTGTATATTGTACCAGTAAGGGCATAGTTTCCTTTACCATCACTTCTAAATCAATTCATTGCTTTCACAAGTAAAGGCTATTTTATTTTTTATACTTGCTTTTATCTCTTCTTTCATTTCTCTCATGTCACTCACAGTTCTTTCTACATGATGGGCTTTTCCTAGCTTCCAGGGTCAGGTACCTTTGACTCACTTCACGGAATGTCTAACAGCAGTAGGAGTAGATATCTACATAAATGTGTGAGGCTGATGGCAACAACTGTGAGCAGAGCCTGGTCGTATTAATAATTCAGAGAACAAGAAGAATCTGGAAAGTCTAGCACTTAATGGGGAAGAAAATTCATATATCTTTTATGGGTCCCAAGTGAAGAAATCATTAGCATGCTAAAGTTATGAAAGTCAAGACCTATGGATATAGCAAGGTAATAACATAACTGCACAAATACAGAACAGCTCCTGTAGGTTAATTTTATAAATATGCAAAGAAAGTCTTCCTAAGTATTTCAAGTTTGTTTATATTTCCAAAGAGATTAAGAAGTTAGTGTAACAGATATCATGAAACGTGCACAGACTCTTAAAATTCTTATGAAATTGTCTATACTGATGTTCAAATGTCAATTAAATTTTAAGACAACAAAACACATGCTCTTATGCTGACTTGAATTTATGAATTATTTTATCATTATATTAAAAAAAACACACTGACAAACAACTCAAAACCTAATATTAAAATATGAAACATTTAGAAGAAGTCCTGACGTTCTTTTTCAAGAATAAAAACTCGGGAAATATGAAATGAATGAATATAAGTTGTCAGGATATGCGTTGAAAGTAAACACAAATCTTCTTTGGAATCAATTAATTTAAACAATAATTTTATCAGAGTTTGTATTTCTTACAAATTAATGGCATATAGTTCATAGTTCTACAAGCTGTAAGAATGACACCAGAGTGTTTTGTAGTCCTTCATGGCAAGGATCTTCCTTCCATTATTCAGATAGCTCTTTTCTAACCCACAATAAAACTCATAGAACAGTTGAAGCTTAAGAAGAAGGAAGATCAAGAAGTAGATGTTTCAATCCTACTTAAAAGGGGGAACAAAATAATCACAGAGTAAAAGTAAGAGAGGGACCTGGGAGGGAGGGGAGAGCAAAAGGAGAAACAGGGTTTCAGGATCAGGTATGAGAAGAGACAGGAGAGAAGTACACAGGGTCAGGAAATAGAATGGAGATATGTAGCAGTGGGGGATGGGGAACTGGAGATATCTACTGGAAAGTCCCAGATACCATGAAAGCAAGAGGCTCCCAGGACCCAATGGGTATGATATTAGCTGAAATACCCAACAAAGGAGAGAGAGAACCTGTAGAAAGACCGAATCTAGAGGTTAGGCACTGCCCCAGTTGAGGTATGTCCACCTATCCACAAATATCAAAAATATTAACAGAGAATTGCTCCGGTTTGAAGGAAATTCAGGGACAAATAGTAGAGCAGAGACTGAACGAAAGGCCATCCAGAGACTTCTCAAACTAGGAATCCATCCCATTTGCTGACATCAAACCCAGATGCCACTGCTAATGCCAAAAAGTACTGGAAGGCAGGAGCCAGGCTCTGCCAGAGACTAACCAGTAGAAATGTGGATGCTCACAGCCATGTGTATGATTGAGCAAAGGGACCCCAGTGGAGGATTTAGGAGAAGGACTGAAGGAGCTGAAGGGATTTGCAACCCCATCAGAAGAAAAACAATATCAACTAACTAACCCCTTTCCCCCTGCCCCACAGCTCCCAGGGAATAAACTACCAACCTAAGAGAATACCATGGAGGGATCCATGGTTCCATCAGCATGTGTAGCAGAGGATTGCCTTATCTGGCATCAATGGGAGGGGAGGCCCTTGGTCCCTTGGCATCTTGATGGCCCGGTGTAGAGGGATGGTAGAGGGGTGAGGCAGGAATGTGTGGGTGGGAGGAGGAGCACCCACATAGGGGCAAAGGAAAGGGGGAATGCTATGGGGGGTTGCGCACGGGAAACCTGGAAGGGAGACAACATTTGGAATGTAAATAAATAAAATAACCAATAAAAAGAAAGAAAGGAAGAAAGGAAGGGAGGAAGAAAAGTTCTTTTGCTGCCTCTCCTTTCTCATGCATATTTTATTAGCTATTTTAGTTGATAAATTTTAATAACATTTACCATTAACTTGTTGATGATCCTTGTATCCTTCTTTCCCCACACAACTGTGTTTCCTCTTAATTTTCTTTCCAAATACAGTTTTCCCTTCCCATATATTCTTGGTCTTGCAATCCCCACATTAGGGCGATATAGTCACCAAGAGTAGCATCCTTAAGTAAAACTAATTGCTCTTCAAATAATTAAGAATTGCTAGTAATTCCTTAGAGGTGAAACTTCATGCTCATCCCTCCTCTTCATGGTGGCATTTTGTCCAGCCTAAATATGCATAGATTTTAGGCTTTTTGTAACAAAGTCTGTGAATATATTTGTGTAATTACTCTGTTCAGTCCAGAAACACTTTTTACTAGTACTCATCCATTGGCAATGGTTCTCAGAATCTTTCAACCCCCTCTGTAAGTATTATAACTCTGAGGTAAAAGGCTTTATCAAAGTGTTACAGCTCTGAGGGGAAAGGCTTCCCCATGGTAATGTTACAGTTCTGCTTTGAGGCAGGGGGTCTCTGAACAAATTTACATCTCACTTTCCGTGTTTGCAACAAAATTTATAGAAATGCCAGAAAGTGTGGACTAATATTAGATTATAAATGTCCTATATCCTGGGATCCACCTGGCAAGGTGGTAAGGGAGAAAAGTGTGTCAGAGTGTGTCCTTTGGAGGAGGAAGAAGAGGAAATGGATATTTGATGAGTCTGGGGTCAAACAAATTTGAGGAGCAAAAGAAATAGAGGTACCCTACTTTAGAACAGCTAAGGGTGTGGTATGCTGAATCTGATAAGATTTTCCCCCTTCTCCAACAAGAGATGAACAGGAGGAAGAGCTGAGCTCCCAGAACTCAGTGGTAATGAAGTATGAATACGGCTCCAGTGTCCAGAGGAAGGAGACAGACCACTCTGATACTGTGATTACTATGTGAAGCTCCCTGTGAAGGTGACAGCCATTGGCCCCAGGAGCCTGTCACATTTACTCCCTAATCTCCTGTCATCCATGGTCAGACTTAGGAGTTTGGCTGAGGGTAATTTCAGCTTTGTGTTCTCATGTAGTCGAGTACATGAGGACAGTAAGTGGCCCAGTGGCCCTCTTGATGGCATTGTGAACATAGTCTGAATGATTTGTGAGGGTGTAGATGAACATGGCCTAGTGACCCTCATGAATGCATTTGAACTAGACCCAGAGGGTCTCAGGCTTTGAGAGCCTGAGTAGCTTCTACGACTGACTGAAAGGCCTTAGTCAGAATTAGGTATTTTCTTTTTAATTATCTCATAATCTCATAGCATTTCCTATCTTTTGTCTACTCCTCATAGTTCCTCCCTCCCCTGTCCCTTCTCCCATTCCATGTATTCCTCCTCTGTTACTCTTCAGAAAAAGACTAGACCTGATGGATACCAATCAGCCATGACACATCAAAACTACAAAATAATTAAACATTTATTTTGCTATTGAAGCTAGACAATGCAACCCAGTAGAGGGAAAGAGTTCCAGAGTCAGGCAAAAGATTCAGAGACAATACGACAATACATCTCCCACTGTTAGGACTCATATTAGAAGACTAAGCTACACAACTGTAACATATGTGTGGAAGGCCTGGGTCAGGCCCATGCAGTCTTCTTGGTTGGTGGTTCAGTCCCTGTGGGTCACTACGGGCTCAGGTTGGTCATTTCTGAAGGTATTCCTGTGGTGTTCTGGATCCTATGGCTCCTACAGTCCCTCCGCCCCCTCTTTCAAAGGATTCCCAAAGCTCTGCTGTGGGTTTCTGTATTTCTTCTTTATCTACTGCTGGGAGGATTTTTTCTGATGACAATTGGGCTTCACATCAATCTATTAGTATTTCAGAATATTATTAAGAATCACTTCATTGTCTCTCCCCCCCCAACTCATGTTTGGTTCTGTTATAGGTGTTTGGCCTATCGAGCATCTTAGCCCAAGGGTAATGGTGACTTCCTCTTGTAGCATAAGGCTCAAGGTGAACAAGTCATTGGTTGGCTACTCCTAAAATTTCTGTTCTATCTTTACTAGTGCATATCTTGAATGCAGGACAAATTTTAAGGTTCTATGTCTGGGTTGGTTTCCTGATCCCTCTATTGGAAGGTTTGACTGATTAAAGGAGATGGCACATTCATGTTTTGTATCCACCCAATGAATGGACTCTTAGTTAGGACCACCCTCATTGATTCCTGGGAGTATTCATTGCTCGAGGTTTATAGCTCATCCCATCACTCTGCCTCGCATTCCAGTTCTCTCCCCACTATCTTCTCCATACATGAGCCTTCTTATTCACATCCCCTCCTAGCCCCATCCAGTCCTCTCTGCCTATCCATTTGCAATGATTATTTTGCTTTCCCTCTGAAAAGAAATTCATTTTTCCACCTCCTCTACCCTCATTGAGCACTCCTTGCTATTTAGTTTCTTTGGGTCTATGAATATGTTTGTAGTATAATTAGTCTTTACATTATGGCTAATAGTCACTTATATGTGAGTCTATATAATGATTCTTTTTCTGAGTCTTGGTTAACTAACTGATCAAGGATGACCTTTTCTATTTCCTTCCATTCACTGATAATTTTTATGATGTCATTCTTAACAGCAGAGTCATATTCCATTTTGTAAATGTATGGATGTCTATTTTGTGGACTAATTTAAGAAGTACTTGTTTTAGCTCTTTCAAATACTGGTAGATTCTGTGCTAAAACCATCTGGTCCTGGATTATTATGGGGAAATGGGGGAGAATTTTAATGAGAACTCCTATTTTCTTAGAAGTTTTAGGTCTATTTAAGTTGTTTGTCTGATCTTGGTTTAAATTTGATAAGAAATATCTATTGATAAAATTGCCCATTTCTTTTAGATTTTTACAGTTTTGTGGAATATATATTTTTGAAGAAAGACCAGTTGATTCTTTGGATTTCCTCAGTTTCTGTTTTAGGTACATCTTTTTATTTCCATTTTGCTGACTTGCATATTCTCTCTGCCTTTTACTTTAGTTAATTTGGATAAGGGTTTGTCAATCTTGTTGATATTCTAAAACAAAACCCAAAAGACAAACAACAAACAAAACAAACAAAAAAACAAAAACCCCACAATTACCAACAACAAATAAACCAAATCTTTATTGATTTCAATCCTGAGTTTGATTATTTTCTGCCATCTACTTCTCTTGGGTATATTTGATTATTATTTATTGGTTATTTTATTTATTTACATTTCACATGCTATCACACTTCTTGGTTTCTCTATCAAAAAATCCCCTATCTCATGCCCGCTTACCCCTGCTTCTATGACAGTGCTCCCCTACCCTCCCACCCACTGCCCAAGTATTTTCCTATGGTGGAGCATCAAGACTTCACAGGACCAAGGGCCTCTCCTCCCACTGATGCAAGATAAGTCTATCCTCTGCTACATATGCAGCTGGAGCAATGGGTCCCTCCGTGTATACTGTTTGGTTGGTAGTTTAGTCCTTGGGAGCTCTGGGAGTTTTGATTGTTTGATATTGTTGTTCTTCCTATGGGGTTGCAAACCCCTTCAGCACCTTCAGTCCTTCCCCTAATTCCTGGGAATTGGGATTCGTGTGCTCAGTCTGATGGTTGGCTGCAAGCATGCACACCTGTATTGGTCAGGCTCAGGCACAGCCTCTCAGGGGTCAGCTATATAAGGCTCCTTATAAGTATATAAGTATATAAGTATATAAAAGTATAGAAGTATAGAAGTATAGAAGTATATATATATATGCATATATATATATATGTATATAAGTATATAAGTATATAAGCTATATAAGGCTATATAGGTACTTTCTTGGCATCAGCAATAGTGTCAGAGTTTGGTGGCTGCATATGGGATGGATCCTTAGGTGGGGTAGTTCCTGGATGGCCTTTCCTTCAGTCTACTTCTCCACTCTTTTGCCATAGAGTAGAATAGGACTTTACTTAATGAGGAGATTCATTCCTGGAGCACGCCCTACAACCTGGCAATGTCCAGCAAAGTGAAAACTGTGGCTTGTTTACTCTAGGTAGAGGTTGGTAAACTGGGTCCCATGGAGTGGGTAGCAATATGAGTAAGGCTGCCACTGTGCTAAGAGTGGGCATTTAGGCAAGAACTGGTAGAAAACTGATAACTAGACCCAGTTTATATAGCATTTCTTGGGGGTTGAACCTTCCAGGGTGGAGATTTCCAGGAAGGAGTTTGGTAGGTTTTCAAGTCGAGCGAGACCTTGCACTTTTTCCTCATTTGGGGGTGTGGAGTCTAGATTCAACCCCATTGTTAGGCCAGTTAGAGTGTTTTGGGGGTGGAACCTGACAGTGGGAAGTCCTCAAAGGAAGCATCTGGCCACTCATATGCTTTGAGGAGCTTACACTCTTGTTTACCATTATCTTTGAGTTTGGGGAAGAGCTGTGTGATATCAATGCTTTGTTTAGGACTAAGCATTCATAGCAATATCTTTTATTCTCTGTAATCTGTTGTGTCTCTGTACAATTTTCATCTTTTGAAAACCCAAGCTGCTTTGATCATGGTTGTCTGATATCCGCATCTATTAGTATAACAATAAGTCTGCAAGAGTCAGAGTAATAGCAGAAGGGTTTTCCCTGAAGCTTATTACCAGTCTAGAAACATGTTCTTGACTTATAACAGTGCTAAGTGTGTTTTAAAACTGTGGATCAAGTTCTAAAAGAAAAGGAAATAATAGTAAGTTGCTTTCGTGACATTAATGTCACTACCACAGCAAAAGACATGTCATGTCACGCTCCTCATTGGTATATCCTACAGTTGAGTAAGACCAGTGAGAGTCACTTTACAGCACCATGAAAACCCATCTAGTAGAGGCAAAGTTCCCAGCTAAATATCAGCTTGGTTTCTCAATGTTTTATGACTCAAGTGCACGGTGTCTTCAACAATAGTGTCTCAATCTTAAGTTCTGGAGTGTATCTCAGATTCTTGGCAATGTCTGTAATGTTTGTTCTTTTATGAGAGCACACTTGCCAAGAACTTCAAACGAGGTAATTCATTCATGGCATATGACATTTTATTTTCTATTCTGTGTTATCTTTTAGGGACATTGTCTCCAAATTATATAAGGGTTCCCCAATTTAAACTAACTCTAATTCTCTCTCTCTCTCTCCCTCCCTTACTGTCTCTCTTTAAAGTAGTATGTTCCTGTATAACTTTTAAAATAGTTTTCATGTTAGTTATTCCATCATGAATTTTCACCATCTACTCTGACTTCCAGACTAAAGCCTTATTGCACTATAATTTCTTGTGACCTCTTATATTACATTATATTTTCATTCAATAGTGTTGGTTATGCACTCTTTCTGATTTAGAACAACCTCTATGGGTATTCTAAGTGGAAGATGTACATATGAAAATTTCACCCTAATATTCACAAATGTCAAGAATGTGTGACATTTGGGTTTCTAGATTTAAGTTAACTGACTCAGAATGGTTATTTCAAACTCTATCTATTTACCTGTGGATTTTATAATTTTTTGACAGCTGAGCTCTATTTTCTTCTGTTTAAATGTATTACATTTTTTGTCTTTCATTCATCAGTTGATTGACAGCCTGCTTTTATCTTCTAGCTATTGTGAAATGTACAACAAATGAAGATGGATAAGCAGTTGTCTCTGCAGTAGAGCATATAGCCTTTTAATATACCCAAGTTTATGGCGGATGGTCAAGTGATAGGTCCCTTTTTAGTTTTTTGAAGAAACTCAACAAAATTTCTATAGTGGCTGTACCACATTTCTCTTCTACCAACAGTGAGTATGAGTGCTGTGGTGGTTTGAATATGATCAGCACAGAGAGTGGCACTCTTAAGTGTTGCCTTGTTGAAGGAAGTATGACACTGGGGCAGTGGGCTTTGAGACCCTTCTCTTAGCTGCCTTCAGATTAAGATGTAGAACTCTTAGCTCCTCCCTCACCATTCCTGACTGGATGTTTCCAATATTCCAGTCATGATGATTATGGACTGAATCTATGAACCTATAAACCAATCCCAATTAAATTTACTGCTTTGTAAGGGTTACTTTGATCATGGTATCTCTTTATAGCAATTGAAATCCTAACTAAGACAAGCTCCTCTTTCTGCATAATGATTCTAGTGTCTATCAAAATTTGTCTTTGTTATTCTTAAGCATTTTTATTGGGCTAATGTATAATCTGAAAGTAGTTTTAATATGTATTTGCCTGTGAGATGTGGATGGATATTTAAGTTTTGTCTTATGTGCAGCACAAACCTATAAATACTGGACTCCCATCAGAAAATTAACAAAAGTATAAATGTTATACTTTTGTATAAAGTATAGAATGTTATAAAGTATACAAATACTGAGTCTAAGGCAATAACTTTCTGGCAGAATAATTATTCATATATTTTTCAAAACTTAGTATTTTAAATATTCACACCCACTCATTTTCAATATTTATTTAATCATTTGCATGTTGCATATTTGTTAAACAAATTCACTATTTTATATATTAACTACTACCATATAAATTGGTTTTACTAGCCAAGTGTTTTGTTATCTACTGTTTATGTTCTGATCAAATGATTTTTCAAATTTCATCTGGACAAAGTATTTTGTCCCTAGCTTTATTGACTTTTGTATTCACTATTTTTTTCAACTTCCCATACACTAGAGTCACCTGTTAATAGGGGTTACTCAACTGAGTTATTAGCTTCATCAGATTGTCTTGTGGATGGATCTCTGGGGCATTTCCTTGATTAATGTTTGGGCTCACAGAGACCAGCCACTGGTGGGCAGTACCATTTCTTGACAGGTGTCCTTGCAGTGTATTTAAAAATGAGCAAGATTTTGGAAGCAATCCAGTTAACATCTTTTCTTCATTTATTTTTGTTAGTTCCTGCCTACATGCTCCTAGGAGCTGTTTTCTTGCTTGAGTTCCTTCTCTGACTTCCCTTAATTACCAATTGTGACAATGAAGTAATGATGAAAGAAACCCTTCCCTCTGCACATTTGTTTTACAACATTGATAGAAAGTAAATAAAAAATATTTAAGAGTATTTCTCAAGACAGATAATGTGTCACTTTATACTTAAGTGCAAAGAGCAATATTGTGTTGTGATTCTTTACTTAATTCTTTAGGAGTACAATTCAATGAAAGTAGTGTGCTTATAATCCTGAGATCAAAAAGAAAATATTTTTCTTTCTACAAAATTTTTATATAAAGGTAAATTCCCATATTACTTTCCAATAGTTTTCCATGTTGAGTAGGACCTAAGCTTTGTCAATTGTCACATAATGCAGCATGTGAGTATTACAGTGTTTATATGTGAAAAATTTTCAAATGGCCTTGAGATTCATTATTTTGCTTGTTGTTTATTTACCTGGGGTTAGCTTACAATATTGTAGATTTTGTTCTCCCTCCTCTCCTTTTGTTTGTTTCTTTAGTGATAATTATCTTATTTTTTTCTAAATTTGGCTTACTTTTATATTCATAAACTCAAATATTCCCAAAACTTTTAAGGCAAGTCATTTTCTAAATTTGAAAAATGTTTCATGAAAATTTTATATTCATCTCCTAAATTGCCAAAATATTTTAAAACTTATTATGTCTCCTTGTTTCTTTCAGAAAAAAAAAGAATTTTACAAATTCATCATTTTGACTCAGGATCGGATTTTTAAAATATCTTTGTTTATACAAGGTATTTAAATATTCTTGTTGTAAAATCTCATAATTAAGATAAACTATAGATGGTATCACAAATTTTGATTTGACTTTTAAAAACAACATGCCTTAATTTTAGGCAAATATTTTTGCAGACTTTTGAAGTTCAAAGTTAGTCATTGTTGGATATTTACACTTATTGAATCATGTTATCTGCGTTGTTTTAGCAGATAAGAGGAGAGTGCAAGGAAGGGAATTAATCTGTTACAATTATAAAAATTCAGAAAATCCTAGTCTTCTATGGCAATGTTTTAGCTATTCTGGTAAAATTAACACAGATTTTCCTCAAAAAAAAAAAAAATTATCAATGGGAATTTGTGTTACAGAATGAGAAATGGGAATAGAAACATAAGTGGTAGGGAATAGCAGATGCACCCTTAGTCATTTCTAAGAACATAATAGGAAGGAAAAGAATGTGACACTTATATATGCATTCTTCCATTAAAAGAAAAGTGTATGAAAGTATGGAGTTAATAGTGAATATTGTTTATGAAACTACGTGAACACCTTTTAGCTTCAAATATGTCTAACTATATAAAAATATTTGGACTCAAAGTGAGTGAATTTGTTTCACAGATGTAATTGTGAAATATAGGCTTTTATTGCTAAAGTCTCACTCTTCTAATTAAGCAATGTGTCATAGTAACAGTCATAGGCAGTAGATATGCAAATACCTGCTGCGTTCAATGTATCTGCTTATACGATCATGCATTTCAAAGGCACTAACCCTCATGCTTGCAAAATAAAATCCAGAGGAAAAGCTTAGGAATAGAAACTTCCATCTTAAGTAATAAAGTAATGCTAGAATATACCTAAGGTGTAGGAAAAGGTTGTTTTTTGTTTTGTTTTGTTTTTGTTTTGTTTTGTTTTGTTTTGTTTTGTTTGGATAGAGTAAGAAATATCAAATCCACTCATTTTTTTTATTTATCTTACATCAGGATCAGAGCTTCCCCTCCCTTCTCTCCTCTCAGTCCCTCACTTTCCCTTCTCCTCTCCACATTCCCCTCTCTCCTTTCCCTAAAGAGAATGGATATTAACTTGCCTTGGCATATCAATTTGCAGTATAACTGGGTGCATCTTTTCTTATTGAGCATAGAAAAGGCAACCTAGTTAGAAGAACAGAGTGAAGAACAGCCCCAGCTCCAGTTATTAGGGGCCTGTTATGAAGATCAAACTACTCATTTGCTACATATGTGAAAGAGGACTAGGCCCATTCCTCAGATTCTCTTTGGTTAATAGTTCAGTCTCTGTGATCCAATATAGGCACAGGTAAACTGATTCTATAGGTTTTCTTATGGTATCATTAACCCTCTGGATCCTTTAATCCTTCCTCTCTGTCTTTTACAAGAGTCCCTGAGTCCCATCTAATGTTTGGCTTTGGGTCACTGCATCTGTTTTCATAAGCTGCTGAATGAAGCCTCTTAGAGGACCATTATGCTAAATTCATGTCTTCAGAAGAGTAGAATTAAGAGTACCATGGTTTGATATTCTCTCTTGTGGTATGGGTACCAAGTTGGACCAGTCACCAGTTGGCTGTTTCCTCCATATATGCTCCATGTTTATCCCTGTACATGAGGTAGGGAGGACAAATTGTGGGTTGATGGATTTTTAGGTAGGTTGATGCTCCTGCCTCTCCATTGGAAGACTTGCCTGGTTACAGGAGATGGATATTTCTGATTCCATATTCCATACTGCTAGGAGTCTTATCTAGGGCAACCCTCATAGAATCGAGAATGCACTTTTTTCTGTTTGTTTGTTTGTTTGTTTGGGTGTTGTTATTGTTATGGTTTGATTTTTGTTCGTTTTTAAAGGAAAGAAAATGCCAGATTAGAAGACAAAAAGGAAATATTGGATATAAGGTCATAGTTTATACAGAAGTAATTGCCTAAATACGATTCTTAACAGCAAAAACAATTTTTAAATTCTGAGATTCCTTGCCAATCAGAAAAATAAATCTTAAATCAGCTACTTCAGGAATCTGTAAGCATTCTGTTGAAGAATGTAGTCAACATAAAGAAAAAGCTTCAATACTCTTTGGCTTGTGAAGACAATCAATATTCAGAATACCAAAATTATTTTTAATTTATGCATTGATAAGTTTTCCATGATCTTATTGCACATTAGATGCTGAAAGAAATCAACAGCAAGGGCATGTAATCCAGTCACACCTCTACCCAAGGACATAATGGTTTCATCATTTTGTATACGAAGTACAAGCAATGAGACGTAGATTTCTGTGTGATCAAGGAACATCCACAAGCAGAGGAAGAAGGGTACAATCCCACAGGCCAGATTATTCAATGAAAAAAAAGTATCATGTAAAACTGTCATAGATTGATATCAGGATTCTAACAACACATTCTTAGCAGTTGGCTCTTTCATTCAGTGCCTATGTACTAAAGTGACAACTATAAAGTAATGAGCAGAGCAGCAGAGGTCAACTATATATTAAAATAATATGGAGATTGTTTCTTGAGAGGTGATGATTTCACATTCATAGAAATGTTTAAAATAATAAAATGCTGCCATTCTAAAAACCATTTTAATTGGTGCTAATGACAGACCACAGAAAGTAAAAGTGCTTATCACCAAGTCTTACAACCCATGTTTCCTATCTGGCACTCAAAAGTATACAGAATTGACTCATTCTTTAACTTCCACTTTAACATCCACTGCACAGCACTGACAGGACTGTATTCCTGTTCCACACTAAATAGGTGCAATAATACTCAGTTGTGAACATGATGAGGCATTATCACTGGTAAAAATAATGGCATAAATATTATAGAAGTGAAAATTCACTTTCTGATTGGATTTTTGACCTTCTTCACAAGATAAATCCCACAGCTGCCACCAATATTAGGGCTGAGAACCTCTGGCTAGGCATTATAAGACCTCGGGAAAACAGACTACTATTTTGCTAAATGAACATTGTATTGAAATGAATAGCTTACCCATAGATTAATGAATACATCAAATCTCATGTGAGAAGCTCTTATTTGCAGTATCAACACAGATGCTTACAGTGGAGTAAGGTGAAAAGAATATCAGACATTAGATTCTTAGGACCCAAAAAAGAATTATATATATATATATATCATATATATATATATAATTATATATATATATATATATATCATACATTCTATTCTCAGTAATAATTGCTCCTCATCCCAATATTTGCTCAAAAAAAGTATACAATAAGAGGAGAGGATTTAAAAGTCTTATAAGTACTAAACAACTATAAGTCAACAGTGTTTCTTTAACACAGCTAGGCTGCTGAACATCAGAATTTACAGCAATAGTGAAAGCATGCAGCAGAACTAAACAAACACAAGCCAGACAAAAATTCTCACATCGGAGAGTGAAGAGACATATGAAGTCCTATATTTAGCTGATGGGCTATTGGCATTTGTTTGCTGATTGGAGAGGCATGGTCAGTTTTATTTATGAGTGTTGCCCCTGGTAGCCTTGTCATGGTTCAATAAAAGGCCATACAGCCAATAATACATCATCAGCACAAATTAGAATTGATGGACTTTAAAAAAAAAAACAGCTAAAAGAGAAGGCAGATTTCAGGTGGGTGTAGGAAAGGTGGTGAATGTTGGATGAGTTGGAGAAATAAAATGGATATGATCAAAATACAGTGTATGAAAGCTGACTAAAATGAGAAAGATAAAAAAAATAAGATGTTGTAAATCAATACAGGAATCATACTTTGATTAATGTCATGAAAAGGCACTTGAGTATCTACCATAGTTCCCCAAATATAGTAAAAAATAAATATGATTTGATTGATAGTAATACCAAGAAATGTACATGGGACACTGGCTCAATTTCACTGAAAAATGACCTTATCTGAGTTTCTTTAACTGCATTATAAGAACTTCAAATATGCCAGTAGACTGTGAAAGGAATTTGGTAGGAAAGTTACTATGCTTGCTACTTGGTTTGGTTTTTTTTTTTTGCTTGCCCAATGCCTTTTTATCTTTACTTTTTGTTTCACTGGTATATTTCTATCAGAAAGTAAATTTACTTTGTTAAAATAATACAAATTAAAATTGTGCTTTCAGGCTAGGTGTGTTGGAAATCCTAACACTGTGGTAGCAGATGCAGGAAGATTGCGAGTTCTGGCCTATTCTGGACTACAAAGTCTTTTGAGTATATGGCCAGGAGTGGTATAGCTGGCTCTTGAAACAAACATTCCTAAAACTATGTTTTAATCTTGGAAATACATAGATTAATAAATTAAAATCATGTGGTTCTTGGTTTAATAAATATAACAGTGAAAATTTTTAGCCACAATCTTGGTAAGAGTCATTTTATACACACCATCCATACCCTCCCTACACCCCACACACAACCACCGAGAGAGAGAGAGAGAGAGAGAGAGAGAGAGAGAGAGAGAGAGAGAGAGAGAGAGAGAGAAGCACAAAAATAAAATATCAACAACAGAGAAAAAGAAAGTCTCACATATTCTATTTATTGCAAAGGTAAACTATGTTCAAAACAAAACAAATTTTGATGATAAACAAATGCTGGAAAATGATATCAACCCACACAGATGCTCTAGGAATTTTCCATGATAATAGGCATGACACCAGTGCATGTAGTCAACTAGAAAACAAATACCAACACCTCAGTGATCGTGCTGCTATTATGATTATAGTTAGTCCAGACATTAAATATCTAACATTCCTGGACTATAAGTACTACAGATAGGCAGAAAGGAGACTCCAAATGTACTTCAAGAGTTCAAAATAGAAGTGTTTAACTTAACTACATTACCTAGTCAATAGTAATAACAGATCACTGCTGGTCACAGTGCCTCATTGAACAGCACTGTTACAGGTAGTCAGGTGTGTGTGAACCTGTAAGATATCTTTCCATGGCTAATGCACCTCTAACTGTAAGTTATGAATAACTTAAGTGTTAATCATAGATGATTGTCCACTTTTCCCTTTTGCAATATGTAAAACTGTATTTATATTTGAGATACTGTTTTCCCCAGGAAAGTTATGTTCCCTAATTTCTATTTATAGTAGGTTCATTTGGCTTTAGGTTCCGTGCACATCAGTCACTCCAAGCATTAATTACACTTTGACCTTCTCTTTTCACATGGAGAACATTTTAGAAATATCATTCACAATTCATTCTTGGAACATCCAGAGAATAGAAACAGGTCTATTGCTTAATTCAATCTGCAGGTAGCCTTTAAAGATAGTTTTGGCTCACCTGAAAAGTTCATCTTAAAAAAGATATCTGTCCCTTCCCCTTGTCAGAAATAATAAAGGTTTTTGGTTTTATCTGAAGCTAATTATCGTCAATTGGCAAAACAAAACAGGAATTATGAGGCACATTTAGCAAGAAATAATTTTACCATCTTTGAAAAGTTTGTCTAATTATGAATTCAATTTTTAAAACCTCATGTCAACAAGACATATTTCAGCTTTGGACTCTGAGTAGAGTAATATGTTTAGTTCTAATTTAAAGTGACCAGAGACACCACTGACGACCTAAAGGACACTGTGTGCCACAGCACATCAGGTACAACCTGGCTGCTGCTCAGAGTCCTTTCACCTTCTTTATTTCTTGGAAACTATTTACTGTCATTAGTGCTAAACAAAGGTTTTATGGACATTTTTATGACCGAAAGCTTCTTTGTAATTTCTAGTATGTACAGTGCAGAGTTCTCAGAAACACAAAGAATTCTGGCTCAGACAATGGTTCTCACCTTTCATCTCAGGTCGTAGAAACCCATTGCATAAAATACTTAGCTGCTCTAAAGGCTGGCAGAACAGCACATGTGTGCAGGATAACACTCTACCAGAAGCATCATCAGAATGTCCTTAAAGACAGTTCAGAACCCCAATATTTGAAGATTTTCAAACCTTGCCCAAGAAATAAAACCACCATGGAAAAGAGTGAGGTTGTTATATTCTGCTTCCTTTCCCAGTTTTATTCTGAGTCATTTTCCATTTCTATTCTTAAATCCTTTACAACTGAAATACTTTGCTGGGATGTAGATGGAATGTGGCTGCATCTCAAATAAAGAGAACATCTGTTCCAAGAGCAATCAAGACAAGACTGGAATTGAGGCACAAAGCAAGATGTATCTTTACATACTTTTTTCTCTTTTCTTTATGTGACAGATTCTCCCAGATTCTAGATTATATCCCAAAGTAAAATTGTTAGATAAGCAATCTCTTTCTATCAAAAGATATATATTTCCTAGAATGAATGAAGAAAAGAATTAAAATATTAAAGAAGTTATTCAGTCATTAATTATGTGATAGCTAAGGAAATGGAGAATCTTTGTTTTAGTAATGTCATGCTTTCCTCTCAACCATTTAAGTAGAGATGACATTCAAATTTTTGTTTTAACTTGATTAGAGTACGTCATGCCTTGGAAATCATTAAAACACATCTCTGGGTAAGTCTCTGAGGTTATTCCACAGAAAATCATATCATGAGGCCTGTGAAAAAAGATCAGTAGATTAGTCTACTGATGCGATCATAACAATATCTCACTGGAATGAGTTAAATGTAGGAACATGTTGGAGGAGGTGCTCCATTTGGAAAGTCTCCTGATGTGTTATCTCTTGTCCTGGCCTCTCCATGTGTTATCTTTCTGTGCCTTTGTCTGCAACATAATATTAACAGGTTGGTTCTGACATTCCTGCTGTCCTACAATGCACTGATCCTGCAAAAACAAACAAACAAACAAACAAAAACAATACACACACAGATATCCTAATTTTGAGAAGTAAAATTACTTTATTAAAGATTCATATGACATATTTTTTTACTGTTTTATTAGTGGTGTTTTGGCATGACAAAATGATGGTAAATTTTGGCTGTTGTTTGTTTGCACTGACCTGATCATGAAAGGCTCAGTTTTGCTGGGATGTGAGCTTAACCAGAACTCTAGAGTAGGCACAGGACACTGTTCTCCAAGCAAGATGGAAAGCTTCATGGAGACATGCGATAATCTGCACTTATCTTCCTGAACAACACTTTTAGGGTAATAAATTAAAGGAAGATGTTTTCTTGTCAGAAGAGTGTTCAATACGTACCAGCTTTCACCCTAATAATACATTTCCACTATAGTTTGCCTTTCCTGGAACACTTAAAATATAAAGGTATTCATACGGAGTATATTATCTGAAAGCTATGGATCTACAAGAATGTATGTTCTACTTCCTTACATGCACTTCCCTCTCGAATGACCGTACAGCCTTAGGAACAGAGTAGGATTTTGCCTGTGATTGCATTAGCTTGTGATGTTAGTTGTCTGTTTTTATTTTGTGTTTGTTTTCAGAAGTTATCACAAAATCAAACATTTACTTAGTTGACTTAATATTTTATAAAACGAGGAAATATACAAACACTACTTTTCTCCACAGAATCCAGCGGAATTTAATAAAATACTGTCTTTGAGAAGAAAGGATGTGAAATATTCTCAGAGTGGACAATTGGAGCTGCACTTTGATTATCGCCATTGCGCTATGTAGAAGCAAAATGAAAACAGTACATTAAAAGATGGCATACGACTCTGTCCACAGGGATATATGCTTATGTGGATATGTTTATATATAAAGAATGTCAGTGATTATTGTATATATACCTATGTACTCATCCCATTTCAAAGTCTTTAGTATGGTGTTTATTTGGACAGATTTTCTTTTTTTTTTTTTTTTTTTTTTTTTTTTTTGGTTTTTCGAGACAGGATTTCTCCGTGTAGCCCTGGCTGTCCTGGAACTCACTCTGTAGACCAGGCTGGCCTCGAACTCAGAAATCCACCTGCCTCTGCCTCCCAAGTGCTGGGATTAAAGGCATGCGCCACCACCGCCCGGCTTGGACAGATTTTCCATACAGTAAATATTAGTTTGAGAACAGAAGATGGACAATGGAGAAGAATCATTTACATTTGCCTGCAATTAATATAATCTACAATTAATATAATTGTAAATCTATAATTAATGTAATGGTTCACATATTAGCACATAGCATACTTCGAGGTTAGAAGCCATATCAAATGGTTTTTTTTCTTATTTTTATGTTACTTGAAGTGAAGGGTCCCCTCATGTTTCACATTGGACAACTATGCAGGTGAAGTTGATTAACTGATGTACATTTGGAATAGCTGTTGAGTCTGTGAATCAACTGTCCTCATCATTACAGATCCAAAATCCTAAGTGTTGATTTTTATTTTACTATAATTTTTACTGTTTTGTGGGTTAAGATGGCTAAATGAAAGATTTGAAATGCTGGGAGTTTTAAGGAAGTTTTCACATAGTACACACTAACAATTGTGTTCAAGGAGACCATCCAGTTAAGAAAACACTGTTTTCTCTAGGTGTATGTGTTTTCTTTCATAATTCCATGAGGGATACCAACAGCAGTGGCAGCTTCCAGCAGTTTCAGCAAACTAGGAGTAAAATGCATGTCTCATAACATGTTTATGTGTTGGTAATCCAGGCATATAGACATGCATGCCTTAGTAATGCTGGAAACAAACCTTTGCTTTCTGGACAAAATCATTCCAGTAAGCAATATGTCTGTTTTATAATCTATTCTTTTTAATGATAATAGTAAAACCAGAGATACGTTAAAAAATGAATCAAGATTATGCTATACCGATTACAAAATGATAGATTGAAACACATAAGGACCATTTGTTCTTTGGTAAAAACATTTCTCTGCTTCGAGAAGACATATGATCCCTTTCTGTGTTGTACTAAAATTTCTCATTTTTCTTACCTTGTGTCTGATAGTCTTTTGTAAATCTCATACAATGACTTTCACCCTCTGTTGCTCTCTGTAAGAGTCACTTGCTGTGTATGGCTATCTCAATAGATTGTACACACAAGTGAAAATAAATTAAATGACAACAGGAATATGATAGCGAGCAGAGGGCCTTGGGAGGGGTTGGAGAAGGAGGGATGCAGGTATAGTGACCATGTATGAAGTTAACAAAGGTTGCCATGGTTAACTAGCAAACTTGGAATGCAGGATTAGAAAACTGGAGTAAAGCTGACATTTTATGAAACAGGCTTGTTTAGGTGATACACAGGTGAAAAAGTGGTTTCTCTCTGTCCTTTGTCTAAACACAATACCAGCCCTTAGTTGCTTCCATAGGCACTCATACTACAGGAAAATTCCCTCAGCACTAGGGGCTCAGATTTTATCATAGACACTACTGTGGCTGCTGTCCTGCCATCACTGACTGATAGTGATGTTCTTCTGGAGCTTAGCCAGCTCTTTCTTCCTCCCTCACACATGCATTGCTGTGGTACTGTGCTGAGGAGGAAGGATTCCTGTGGCTTTATCTTTAGCAAGAGCTCTGCTACTAAAAAATTTATCTCCCAATCACAACTCTCCAGCTCAACTTGAAACTTGGAAAAAAATCTGTGTATTCAAGAGCTTCCTGCTTCAAGCTGATAAGCTGCAAATGGAGGAATTAATTTCTGAAGGAACAGCATGTAAACACTGTAAATCTGATGGAGTAAGTGCAACATCCTTAACATTTTGCCTGACTTCATTGCACTCTCCTGAGAAAGACACATTGTAGTTTTAATTTCAGATGCAGATATTAGTCTGGTTTTTAATGGCATCTTGTTTCCCAAATAGAATTTACCCATTCTCTGCTATCATTGCATAGTCCCAGAAAGCATCTTTGGTTCACAGTAAAGCCAATGAATACTGTGATTTGCTCTCAGTCATCTCCTGCCCCACACTGTGGGAAAAACGGAAAGAATTTAATCTCTGTGACACTGTTTTGTTCACTAATATTCTGTTGATTTGAGTTTCGGGGAGTGTCTGAGGTTTCTTCTTGTCTTTCCTTCTTTCTTTCTTTCTTTCTTTCTTTCTTTCTTTCTTTCTTTCTTTCTTTCCTTAATAAGCATTAAAACCAATATACTTTTCAGTAAAAAAAAAAGGCAATCTATTTTCAAAAAATTACTAACAAAGAGTACTTCAAGACTCAACCTTACAAGGCTGCTTATTCAATGTGGAAATTGGTTATTGATGACAATGTGTTCTTTTGAAATCAAGTATTGTCATTTATATAAATAAAAATACATACTTACATTTTACATCTTTTAAAAATATTTTTTGTTTTACTATTTTTTAAGTGTTACTACATATAATTCTTTAATCTTTCTTTAGAGTCCAGCCACTACCCCCTCCAGGTCTGCCCCCAACTGTTCCCCATCCCATACCTCCTCACCCATCTCCAAGAGAATGTCCCGACTACCTTTACTCCCACCCCACCAGATCTGCCCACTCCCTGAGACTTCATGTATCTTCATGGTTAGGTGTATCTTCTCTCCCTGATGCCAGTCAAGGCAATCCTCTGCTGTATATATGTCGGGAGTCCTCATATCAGCTAGTGTATGCTGCCTGGTTTGTGGCTGAGTTTCTGAGAGATCTTGGGGGTCCAGGTTAGTTGAGATTGCTGGGCTTCCTATGGGGTCACCCTCTTCCTCTGCTTCTTCCACCCTTCCTATAACTCATACATAGGGGCCCCCAGCATCTGTCAATTGATAGGGAGTAAGAATCTGCATTTGACTCTTTCATCTGCTTGTTGGGTCTTTCGGAGGGCAGTCATGATAGGTCCCTATTTGTGAACACACCATGGTCTCAGTAATAGTGTCAGGCCATGGGGCCACCCCTTGAGCTGGATCCCAACCTGGACCTGTCACTGGACCGCCTCTCCCTCAAAGTCTTCTCCATTTGGTTCCCTACAGTTCCAATAGACGGGAACAATTCTGGGTTAGAGTTTTTGACAGTGGGATGAAAACTTCACCCCTCCACTTGATGCCCTGTCTTCCACTGGGGGCAGACTCCTCTAGCTCCTTCTCGTAACTATAGGGGATTTCACCTAAGGTCCCTCCCTTTGAGTGCAGAGCATATCTCACCTCCCAGGTCTCTAGCCCATTCTAGAGGTAACCCCCCTTTCACCTTCTACCTACCTAGGTTGCCTGTTTCCATGCCTTCTGCTGGCTCTCGGGGCTTCAGTCCTGGGTCCCGCCATCCCCCAAATATCCTATCATGTTCCCCTTTACCCTTTCTGTCCCCTCTACCACCTAGATGTGTCCCTCCCTGGCTCCCCTATGATTCTTACTATCTTTAATCATAAAATCTTTCAACATATATTCAGATTTCAAGTGACTGTTGACTTCCAAATAAGAATCTCAATAGAGGCATCTGAAAACTCATGGTGAATCATATTCTAGCACTCTCAAATAAGATGTCCAACAGGCACACAAGTCAAGAAGTTAAAAATGTATGGACATTGGCTTCTTCCATATATATGTTTTCTTATCCTGATTAAGAGCACTATCTTGTGTCTACTTACTGCAAGCTTTCACTAATATACTTTCATAGTAGTTACTCATTCCTATTGGTTGTAGTTGTAAATTTTAAGTTGATAATATTTTATTGATCTTATGGATAGTTATCTATAGGTCAAAAGCTTGATAATGTGCATGTGCATTATCACAATCTTTCAATTAACTAACTCATCTTTCAGCAGTTAACTCTAGGTCAGTTGTTCTCAACCATCTTAATACTGCAGTTTTTCCAGGTTGTGGTAAGTGCCAACCATAAAATTAATTCATTGATACTTCATAACTGTAACTTTGCTACTATTCTTGATCATAGTATAAATATTTGTGTTTTAAGATGGTCTTAAATGACCCCTGTAAAAAGTTCCTTTGAGACCAAAAGAGGTTGCAACCAAACAAGAACAACTACTCTTCTTAAAAAGAATAAAATCTACTCAGATACATTATCATAAGTTAGCTATGGAGGACCACGAGACTCAAGATGAGGTTGTAACTTTATACAGGTGTTTCCAAAACCCATCTCCACCCAACCTAAAAGAGGGGACTTCTGACCCTAGACCAAGCAGAGAGGGGCCACCCAGAACCCCCTCTGACAGGAGATCTGAATTCTTGCTTAGGTTGCGAGGCTAAGCACTGTAAAGGAATATAAATAAAAGATAAAAAATATCTCTCTGGGTTCCCTGAGGGACAAGCCTGACTGCATAGGGGTTGATGTCAAAAGTATGCCCTCTCCAGGAAAAAGACATCGGGATGGGTATGGCCCTCGTGCCTCACAGGACAACGACAGGGGGGCCGGAGCCATTACAAGGTCCCCTTCAATTACTGGAGCAGGCCTCTATCCCCACCTTCGCAAGATTAGAATTGCCACAGCCCTTCTATATTTAGAGAAGGGAAGAGATGTCAGGGGCATCCCTGCTTACACACTGAAGGCCTAAAATCAGCCATAGGCCTAAAATCAGCAATAGGCCTGTCATACATGTATACTAACACCAAGTCGTGGGTCTCAGTGGAAAAACACTGAAACAGATGGCTATAAGCTAATGTAAACAGGCAGCTTTTGTAGAAATCTACAAGCCTGAGTAGACATAGACCTTGTAAATAGGTAGCCTTGGCAGACAATACCAACCTAAATAAGGACAAGCGAGTCATAGGCAGAGTCATAGTGACTTGTCCCCTGAACCTTCACCCAGCCGATACCCGGTTCTGAAGATATCTGTATTCCCCCTGAACACCCACACCCCAGTGTCATTCCCTTCCCCACATCCTGCCTTTCTGTGTTTATAATCCCTGTGTGAATGAATTACGATTTGAGAAAAATAAATTATAAAAAAAAACAAATAAAATAAAATACATTGATGGAGAAAAAAGAGTAAAATCTTTGTTGTGTCACTGTATTTTTGACATAACTTCATGAATGAAGATTAATAAATACTTCTTAATACAGAATAGTTAGCAAGCAATTGTTAATCAAATATAATGTGGCATAATAAAGACTTTGAAAACAAAATAGAGTAAAATATACAGAAAATTATGTTAAATACTTTTATTATTATTAGTTTTCATTCAGGACAAAGTCTTAAGAATGTAGTCATGTGAGCAATCTCCACGAAAACAAGACAATAATTTTCTGACCTCAATTTCTTCAAAACATAGAATTGTTCTTGGAATATGTTTTCATACTTCTGCCAGGTGTAGTAGAAAGGAGTGAGTTTGCTTTAGCTTCTGTTATTCATGTGCTGCTATGAAAAAAATAATCTATTTTTGCCTTATGTGGCTTGTCCTTATGACTGAATCTTACTCATGTGATTCTTCTTAACCCTCAGAGAATAAAGTACTTGATCCTTTAAATAAAATGAGCTACTGCCTAACACTTTATTCCATCTCATTTTTAGGCTTTCCTCCTCTCCCAAGTCCACAGCATCAAGTAAAGCAGTACACAGTTGTTTTAAATTTGAAATAATACTTATTTATAAAGACCCAATCTCACAATAAATTTCCTGATACTGTAGAATTTACATGTTTATTCTCCATAGTCTGCATTGTTCCTACATCTGGCTTAGGTGTGGGAGTGTTTTTGTAAATAAATGTCATGAAAATGTTTCTGAAAAAAATAAGTTCAGTGAAATCTTGTTTAATTAAAAAAAGATCATTTTATTTTAGAAGGTGACTTCACTAATTTCACTAAGACAAGTGATTTGAGCATCCAGAAATATGCTTTTAGTTTGATAAACTAAATTTTAGGTGCTGATGGATTCCTATACAAAGTAGTTCTTACATGTTAAGCTTAGAGACTATTGCAGAAGCAGAGGCAGAAAGACTGTAAAAGACACAGAAAGCAGATTGCTTCTAATTTCGTCCTCTCTGCATCCACTCAATCTCGTAAATATGACTGCCCAAATATGAGGTGAACATGTACAATAGACATGCCAGATTGGCTGGGGGAAGCCGCAACCCTACACAATGAAAAGAATTAAGGAATGCTGAGAGTGGATTGAAATAACTTGTCAAAGAGAAGAGAATACCAATGAATTATTAATACCAAGTGATCAGCCATGAAAACATGCATACAAGTAACAATGCATAATATACAGATTGAACAGTGTATTTTTAAGTTCAGGAATACACACACACACAGAGACATTCACACATATATTAGCACACTCACACATATATATGTATGTGTGTGCATGTATGTATGTGCATATATATGGATGTATATGCTCATGTATGTGTATATGCTTTTGCATATACATACAAATACACAAACATACACATATATATATGTATATGCAAACAAACATATATGAACACATAGCTATATATATATATGTGTGCATGTGTGTATATGTGTGTGCACGTATATGTATAATATATATGGTGTACATATATATTCTCAGCATTTCTTAATACACACATGCACATACCAAATTCATGTAAAATTATGTTGAAACAGAGAAAGAAGCAAGGAGTTTTATTAAGGGATATTTTGGATAAAAGAAATGAAAGGAGGAAAATCTCCCCTCTGACAGTCAGAGAGTGAGTGGGGAGGTGGATAATATCTGGAGTGAAAAATAAATAAATGAATAATAAAAATAATTATATGAAAGTCTCTAAAATTAAAGGACATAGCTCTCTACATGTCTTAATATATCCTTTCATCAATGGTAAAGTGAATACAGATGATGTCTGACACTGAAAGGAATGTCTAATTATATTTTTGCTTTGTTTCTTGTTTCTTATTAGGAAAACTTAAATCAGTCTTGTATATATGAAAACAACAATGGGCATGGAAAGATTAAAAATATAAGACTCAGAGGCAAATCTGAGCAAGGTGTGAGTTCAAGGAAGTGGAAAATTTGGTTATGAAATTAAATGTGCAGGGTCAGTATGCAGTCATATGATTCTGTATTAAAGGAGTGAAGGAGAGACACATACTGCTACCATTAACATCACAGTCTTGCATGGCTAAGAGTATGTTTATACTTGGTAACATTCTCATGTGTCATGAGTAGGAACATTTGGTCTTTTCCTAGCCATGAAGGCATCCTGAAGAATTCATTTTCCTGACTATTCAGGATCAGCTTTTGATTCCTAGTTTGGGGAAGAGAATAAAATACAACAAAGGAGTATATTGAAGTTAGGTCAGAGTCCTCCTTGTGGTATTATGAAGTCAATGCTTAAAATCTATATTGACAGATTCAATAATTACTAATTGAGCACTTTGTGAGAAGTAGTAATAATTTCTTGGGTTTATAGAGATGAAAACAAGAGTTTTGAGAAAATCATCACCCAGTAGATAAGGCTACATTTATAATAATAAATTGCACTCATAACTATGAAACATATTACAGTCTTCCTAACCACTGATTAAGATAGTACCAAGTTATCTCTTGAATTATAGAAACTTCTGTATAATTGTTAGAACCTTTAGACATTATTATTTTTCAACATTTTAGTTATGCAGAAACAGATCTGAATTATAAGGAAATATAAGATTAATATAAACTAGTGTTTGATATATCATCTCAATTCTAAGATATAACTGACATGCCAAACCCATAAGGTCCCAAAAGATGTTTATGGTTGACAGGTCAATAACCCAGACACAGAGAAAATGATGCATTCTTCCCTGCATTTAAAGGATATGTCACAGTTTGAAACTGACAACCTTAGCCTCAGCACCATTTTCTAGGAATGTGAGTGGAAAGCATCTTTGAAAATTCTGCAGCATACCATAGAGGAGATGGCAAATGAGATTTTAAAAAGAAAATATTGCAAAGCAATAAAAAATGCTGTATGATGGATCACTAGTATGTAACGTAAGAAGCTCAACATTCAAATTGTACTCTTCTGAGACCTGATCTAATTTTTCAAAATAATTTTGTATGAGAGGCAATTTTAGCTGGCAAAAGCACAATACTTGGAATATTTGATATATCTGCTATAGAAAAAAAGGCTAGTAGACAAATGTTAGAATCATTAGACTAGAGTTATAAGAGGAACAGAAATTCCTAAGAGGATTACAATTGTCTTTGAGAAACATTTGGTGTTAATAATATAAAAGGTTTTAATTTGTTTATGGATTTTACATTAGCGAAAATGTAAACTAGATGAATTGGAGAAATAAGTTCGTGAGTATTTGAAAAGACTCTAAATGACTGACAACATGGTAGATTCTAACAATCAATCAGATTTTAGTTACTAACCTCAGAAAAGAAGAATTTTTACAAAGGGTTGATGCTTTTGAACATGGAGCATAATATCCAGCATGTTGATCAGACGGTGTTTGCAGGAATTACATTTACTTCAGCGTACCATACACATTTTGTGTATACTATAACATCACTTGAATAGTTTTAGATTATAAGATTAGAAAATATCGATATCAGATTTTTGTTACAGTTTCTAAGTCAATAATTTATTGACTTCTTTATTAGACTATCATGGAGATAAATAAATTAAGAGCTCACAAACACTGTAGACTAGTAGACTACACTAATGTAGAGAAAAAATGACCAACTCAGTATAACTAAACTCTCATTCCGAGAGTTTCTAAATGTAAGCTGTGTTTCATGCATAACAGCATTCTCAGTGAGGTTAAATGTAGGGCTCTTGAGAAGTAGATATTTATATGGATGAGCCAAGCGATCTCAACCTAATTATGGAAGTTCTGAAAAATAGATAGCTTATTAAAACAGTTATTAGGGAAGCATGCGATAAGTCAAGGGTAACTCAACTAGGCATTGTCTGTGAATGTGGGAGAGACCTCTGCTAAGGAATATGTTTTGGTCCAAGTTTTTAGAAAAATGAGGACTTGCTATTACCTGGAAGCCTAGTAAAGAAGGTGATGTTTACAAAAATATTGATATTATAAAACTATAAAATAAAACATTTATAATATTTGAGCAGTCTACTTTCTGATATTTCATTAAAACTAAATGCTGATTTTATACAAAATAATTGAAATGTCAGTTACCAAAAATCTAAGGTCTTGTGGTGAATGTCTAGTTAATGTGAATATTTTTACTATGAATAATATGATTTATACTATGACCACAAAGCAAAAATAAAGAAGATGCCTAGAAGACACATATTATATATACGTCATAAAATACACACACACACACATACAGAGAGAGAGAGAGAGAGAGAGAGAGAGAGAGAGAGAGAGAGAGATCAATGCGAAAGAAAATGCTAAATAAATTAATATTGTCATGAATTGGCAAGCTCTGGTTATTACTTGCTCCAGATTTGGTGAAAATTTACAGTGCAATTTAGGCCATCAGTTAAATACAATTCTGAGAATTACAGTACAGAATCAGGTGAAATAGTAGATTTACGAATAGAGCAAAAGTTAGGCAACTGTCATAGTCCACATTCAAATCATGTGTGCATATTTTAGTCAGGCTGGTAATTGGATTATGTGGGTGAAGGAGCTAAGCATACAGTGTTGGTCAGCTGCTTTTCAGTCCTTAGAACACACACAATGATGAAAGGAGATAACCAACAGAAGAGAAATTTCCTGAACATTTCATATGTGCAACATAGTACATTATTTCATATGTGCTCATATGTGCAGCAACACACACACACACACACAGACCCACACACACAGAGTAAAAGAAATAAATAAAATCAATAAAAAAGATTGAGTCATTTTATAAAAATTAGAAAGTGTGCTGTTCTCTGCTTTGATAAAGGATGTGGCAGAACTATCTAGGCAGAATAATTTATTCTAGGATCCTTCAGCAGAGGGGTGCCAGTTAACATTAATGTGATGAAAAGTTCTTTTAATCAAATAATGTAATATTATGAGATTTATTTTCTTATAAGATGGGAAATGAATTTTAGTATTGACAAAGAACTTTGAAGTATCCGACCCTTTTAACTCTGAAACATTATTCGTTCTTTCCTACAAACCTAACTTGTGATATTATTAAAATATGTTTAAGGCATTTGATGGCTTGAAAAACAAGCTACTCTTTTCTTACAATGTATTTTTAAATTCTCAGCTCAAAATATGTTGTACTCATTCTGAAAAAAAAATTTAGTAACCTTAAGTTCAAAACAGGTCTTTTTTTTCATTCTAACTGAAGATGGAAAATTACTACTACTCCAATAAAAGTGTGTTAGGTCCAGTGCTACTACTTTTGATTCATTAATTCTCTTTTTTTTTTGTTGGTTTTTTTTTGGTATTTTTTTCCTTTTTTTTATTGGATGTTTTATTTACATTTCCTATGTTGTCCCGTTACCCCATCCCCCACCCACCCAGGAACCCCCAATCCTCTCACCCCTCCTCCTTCTTCTCTGTGGATGTAACCTCTATCTACCCCTCCCCCGACTCCCACCTCCGCACCCTCAAAATTCCCACCCCCTGGGGCGTCCAGCCTTCATGTGGTCAAGGTTCTCTTCTTCCACCTATGCCCAGCAGGGCCCTCCACTCTTACATATTCAACTGAAGCGCTGGATGCCTCCCTAAGTGCTCCCAGGCTGGTGGTTTAGACCCTGGGAGCTGTGGTTGGTTGGTATTGTTGCTCTCCTCATGGTGCTGCAAATCCTTTCAGCTCTCCTTCAGTCTTCACTCTAACTCCTCTATTGAGAACCCCATGATCAGTTCAATGGCTAGTTGTGAGCATCTGCCTCTGAGTATGTCAGACTCTTGAAGACCTCTGAGGAGATATCCATATCAGGCTCTTATCAGCATGCACTTCCTGACTTCCACATCAGCATCTACCTTTGGTGACTACACATGGGATGGATACTCAGGTGGAGTGGTCTTGAAATGGCCCCTCCTTCAGTTTCTGTCCCTCACTTTGTCTCCATATTTGCTCCCTTGAGTATTTTGTTGCTCCTTCTAAGAAGGCCTAAATCACCCCCACTTGGTCTTCCTTCTTTATGGGCTTCATGTGGCCTGTGAGTTGCATCCTGGGCATTTCAAGATTCTGGGCTAATATCCAATAATCAGTGAGTGAATACCATGTGTGTTCTTTTGTGATTGGCTTACCTCACTCAGGATGATAATTTCTAGTTCCATCCATTTACCTAGGAACCTCTCGAATTCATTGTTTTTAATCGTTGAGTAATACTCCATTGTGTAAATATACCACATTTTTTGAATCCATTCATCAGTTGAAGGACATCTGGGTTCTTTCCAGCTCCTGGCTATTATAAACAAGGCTGCTATGAGCATAGTTGAGCATATGTCCTTGTTATATGTTCGAGCATCTTCTGGGTATATGCCTAGGAGTGGTATAGCTGGATGCTCAGGTAATGCTATGTCCAATTTTCTGAGGAACCGCCACACTGATTTCCAAAGTGGTTGCACCATCTTGCAGTCCCACCAACAATGGAGGAGTGTTCCTCTTTCTCCACACCCTCACCAGCATCTACTATCACATGAGTTTTTAATCTTAGCCATTCTGACTGGTGTGAGATGGAATCTCAGGGTTGTTTTGATATGGATTTCCCTGACGACTAAGGATGCTGAACATTTCTTTAGGTGCTTCTCGGCCATTCGAGTTTCTTCCCTTGAAAATTCTTGTTAAGCTCTATACCCCAATTTTTAATTTGGTAATTTGGTTGTCTGGAGTCTACTTTCTTGAGATCTTTGTATATATTGGATATTAGCCCTCTATCAGATGTAGGATTGGTAAAGATCTTTTCCCAATTTGTTGGTTGTCGTTTTGTCCTATTGACAGTGTCCTTTGCCTTACAGAAACTTTGCAATTTTATGAAGTCCCATTTGTCAATTCTTGATCTTAGAGCATATGCCATTGGTGTTCTGTTCAGGAACTTTTCCCCTGTGCCCAAGTATTCGAGGCTCTTCCCCACCTTCACTTCTATTAGTTTCAGTGTATCTGGTTTTATGTGGAGGTCTTTTATCCACTTAGACTTGAGCTTTGTACAAGGGGATAAGAATGGATCAATTTTCATTCTTCTACATGTTGTCCTCCAGTTGAACCAGCATCATTTGTTGAAAATGCTGTCCTTTTTCCACTGGACAGTTTTAGCTCCTTTGTCAAAGATCAAGTGACCATAGGAGTGTGGGTTCATTTCTGGGTCTTCAATTCTATTCCATTGATCTTCCTGCCTGTCTCTGTACCAATACCAGGTAGTTTTTATCACTATTGCTCTGTAGTACAGCTTGAGGTCAGGGATGGTGATTCCTCCCGAAGTTTTTTATTGTTGAGAATAGTTTTCGCTATCCTGGGTTTTTTGTTATTCCATATGAATTTGAGAATTTCCTTTTCTAACTCTGTGAAGAATTGAGTTGGGATTTTAATGGAGATTGCATTGAATCTGTAGGTTGCTTTTGGCAAGATAGCCATTTTTATTATATTAATCCTGCCAATCCATGAGCATGGGAGATCTTTCCATCTTCTGACATCTTCTTCAATTTCTTTCTTCAGAGACTTGAAGTTCTTGTCATACAGGTCTTTCACTTGCTTGGTTAGATTCACACCAAGGTATTTTATATTATTTGCAACTATTGTGAAAGGTGTCATTTCCCTAATTTCTTTTTCAGTCTGTTTATCCTTCATGTAGAGGAAGGCTACTGATCTGTTTGAGTTGATTTTATAACCAGCCACTTTGCTGAAGTTGTTTATCAGGTTTAGGAGTTCTCTGGTGGAAGTTTGGGGGTCACTTAAGTATACTATCATATCATCTGCAAATAGCGATATTTTGACTTCTTCCTTTCCTATTTGTATCCCTTTGACTTCTTTTTGTTGTCTAATTGCTCTGGCTAGGACTTCCAGTACTATATTGAATAGGTAGGGGGAGAGTGGGCACCTTTGTCTAGTCCCTGATCTTAGTGGGATTGCTTCAAGTTTCTCTCCATTTAGCTTGATGTTGGCTACTGGTTTTCTGTAAATTGCTTTTACTTTGTTTAGGTAGGGGCCTTGAATTCCTGATCTTTCCAAGACTTTTATCATGAAGGGATGTTGAATTTTGTCAAATGCTTTCTCAGCATCTAGTGAGATGATCATGTGGTTTTTTTCTTTAAGTTTGTTTATATAGTGGATTACATTGATGGATTTCCGAATATTGAACCGTCCCTGCGTTCCTGGGATAAAACCTACTTGATCATGATGGATGATTATTTTGATATGTTCTTGGATTCAGTTTGCTAGAATTTTATTGAGTATTTTTGCATCGATGTTCATAAGGGATATTGGTCTGAAGTTCTCTTTCTTTGTCGGGTCCTTGTGGGGTTTGGGTATGAGTGTAATTGTAGCTTGATAGAACGAATTTGGTAGTGTTCCTTCTGTCTCTATTTTGTTGAATAGTTTGAAGAGAATTGGTATTAGGTCTTCCTTGAAGGTCTGATAGAATTCAGCACTAAAACCATCTGGTCTTGGGCTTTTTTTAGTGGGGAGACTTGTACACAATGATATGTCAGGTAGCCAGTGAAACACTTATATACCAGAGATCCATGGAGAGAAACAAAATGTCCATATTGAAAAAAACTGAGAGGAGAATGTCTTAAAGCTCTATTTTTCTATCTCAGGAAACTTTGTTCCTTAGAATAAGACATATTATGTCACATAATGTGCTATATTAGAATATGAAGAGAGTGGAAGAGCAAAGGGAAGATGACCAGCTTTTCCCTTCAATTTTCTGGTGCCTATGTTTACAAACAGAAGCTAGTTGCCCTCTGGGAGAGTCAATCCAGCAGCTGACTCAGACAAATACAAAATTCTACAGCCATACAGTGGATGGAGCTTTTGGACTTTTATGAAAGAATAGAAGGAAGGATTTCTGGACCCAAAGAGGAAAGGAACTCCACAGGAAGACCATCATAGCCAACTAACTAGGACCTTTAGGGCTCTCAGAGACAGATCCAGCAAGCAAAGAACAAACATGGGCTGTTTAAAAACATGTTTGTTTAAAAAAAAAGAGTTTAAGTGCCAATTGGGAGTTGGAGATACTGGGAGAGGGCACCTATTCAGAGAAGAAGGAAAAAGGGATGGGGGAAGAATCTTGGGAGCAGGTGACCAAAAGGCTGGCAGTGAGCAGGTTTAAAGTGAATAAATAAACAAATAAAATTGAATTAAAAATAAAGTTAGATATTTGTATAAATAATTTGTGGTGTCATGCATTTGAAGTTCCAATACTCTCTATTATCCCATGGGACCTGTGGCCAATGGAATAATCTAGAGATGTGAGTCAAGATTCTCAAATTATAGACTTGTTGTATCACAGCTCTCTTATATCCGAACCCTTCAGGCTGACATTTAAACTCATGGGCTTGAGTTTGGGGTCCACAGTAATAAAGGATCCCATCCTCAGACTGGATTATGTAATAAATCTATTTCATCAAGGATCCTTATAGGTCACAGTAGATTAAGAGATTGATGCAGTCATGTCCAGTACTGCTTTACTCTGGGAAATATCCACAGAGATAATTTACTTCAAAAGAGAACAATAACAAAATAGGTTTACTGTTCAAACAGTAGGAAACTGAGGCTGGCTGAGATGGCTCTGTTGGTAAAATGTTTGATTTATCAACATGACATGAGGACCTGCTTTTTTTTCTTCTTTTATTTGTTGTTTTATTTATTTACATTTCAAATAGTATCCCCATTCCCATTTTCCCTCCTCAAATCCCCTACCCCATTTCCCTCCTCTTGCTTCTCTGAGGGAATTACCAACCCACCCACCCATTTCTGGCTCAAAACCCTAGCATTCTCCTACACTGCAGCATCAAGTCTCCATAGGACCAAGGACCTCCCCTCCAATCGATATGGCCATCCTCTTCTACGTAGGCAGCTGGAGCCATGGGTTCCATCATGTGTACTCTTTGGTTTGTGGTTTAATCCCTGGGAACACTGGGGGTTCTGGTTGGTTGATATTGTTGTTCTGCCTGTGAGGCTGCAAACCCCTTCAGCTCCTTCAGTCCTTCCCCTAAGATCTCCACTGGGGTTCAAGTGCTCAGTGCAAAGGTTGCTGTGAACATCCTCATCTGTATTTGTCAGGCTCTGCCAGAACCACTCAGAGGAGACATACCAGCTTCCTGTCATCAAGTGCTTCTTGACATCAGCAATATTGTCTGAGTTTGGTTTATGCAGATGTGATGGATCCCTAGGTGGAGCAGTATCTGGATGACCTTTCCTTCAGTCTCTACTCCATTCTTTACCCCTGCATTTCCTTTAGACAGGAATAATTCTTTGTTAATATCATTGAATTCAGTGGGTGGCCCATTCCCTCAACAGGGGTCATGCCTAACCTCTGGATATGGTCTCTACAGGTTCTCTCTCTCCATTGTGTTGTGTATATCAGCTAATGTCATTCCCATTGGGTCCTAGGAGCCTCTTGCTTCCCTGACATCTGGGATTTTTTAGTGGCTACCCCCAGTTTTCCATTCCCTACCTCTACATACCTCCTTTGAATTTCCTGAGACTCTACTTCTCCCTCATCTCCTCCTACACCTGTCCATGCCCCCTTTTTCCTCCCCATCCTCTCTACTTTCTATGAATATTTTGTTCCTACTTCTAATTAGGATTGAAACATCCATACTTTGGTCTTCCTTCTTTTTGTGCTTCAAATGGTCTGTGAGTTGTATCATTGGTATTTTGAGATTTTTTCCTAATATCCACTTATCAGTGAGTACATACCATGTGTGCTCTTTTATGAATGGGTTACCTTACTCAGCAATGGGTCAAGGACCTCCACATGAAACAAGATACACTGAACCCAATAGAAGAGAAAGTGGGAAAGAGCCTCGAACACAGACAAGGGAACATTTCCTGTACAGAATACCAATAGCTCAGGCTCTAAGATCAATTATACACAAATGGGATCTCCTGAAACTGAAAAAGCTTCTGTAATGCAAACCCATCATCAGTTAGCATCATCAGAGGAAAGGAAACCTAAATTGTGAAAATCCATCCATAAATGTGTGCTATAGGCAAGCCAGTAGGGCATTTTTTTTCAATTAGTGGTTGGTGGAGGAGGGCCCCACCAATTATAGGTGGTGTCACCTCTGGACTGATTGTCCTGGGTTCTATAAGCAAGCATGCAAAACAAATCAGGAGGAGCAGCTCCTTAAACAGCAGCCCTCTATTGCCTCATCCTCAGCTTCTGCCTCAAAATTCCAGACACATTTGAGTGACTGTCCTGACTTCCTTGAGTTATCCATAGTGCTTACAAGCAAAAGCAAAATTACATTTTTCTCCTGAAGATGTTTTTGGTCCTGGTATTTCATCACAGCAATAGTAACAATAAGACAGTGACAAACACTCTTAGATTCCATATCTCCTGCATCAACACCACAATGTGAGCTTTCCTGAATCATTTTTGAGATATTTCACTTTTACAATTACAGTGAATTAGAATTGTTTGGAGAGCTATGATTCCAATATTTGTCATCTTTGTTTGTTAAACATCTTGAAATGCGCTGAATTGTAACTAAACTTAAATAATAATTGGTATAAATTTTTAATATCAAATTTTACCATTATTTCATAAAATTGTTGGCCAACACTTGCGTTGTTGTCTCCTATAGCAAAACAATAGCCCGTTAAGGATTGATCATTTAAAAATTATGTTTTCTGATTATGACAAACGATTTCATCAAAAGGGTTTCCTATATTCATCAACTGATGCCTTATCCTTCAGTACAGATTATGAACATGTCTACTTTCCTAGGTTAAGTGTGGACCTGTCAGAAGGAACCTCTTTAAAGTTAAGTGTCAGGGTGACAATGGACCTTTCCAGTAATCATTGAAGTTATATAAATTTTATAGTTTGTTATTGAATATATAAAATGAGCATGTCTAATGTGAAAGAAAACTAAATGAAGAAAATACACTATTTTATTAACAAAAGATGGAGAATTCAGACAATTGAAGAAAATGTGGTAATGCCCTGTGCTTGTTATACTGTGAATTATCTGCTATCATGGTGTGTTTATCACAATGCAAAGTATATGAATGAAGCAGATGCTATTCATACTGTGAAGCATGTGTTTGCATTATGTGTTCATCCCCATGTGGGATACATGTTAGCATTATGTTCTTATCACAATGATAAGTATGTTAGTATTCTCTGTTTATCACAGTAAAGTTTGTGATATCAACATGTGTTTGTTACAACTGAGGAATTCACCTATGTCCTCAGTAGATCCCCCTTTCAGCAATATATTTTTTTTAGAAATACTAATAGCTCTTAAATGGAATTATGCCATAAGACCAAATTGCTTCATTTATTTTGTGATCTTTTCCTTCTCCAAACAATAATAATCAGCTGTTGAATTATTAATAGCCTTGCAAATTATTGTACTTGCTAATTGCATGATGCAGGATTTGAGGCACATTGTCTGTTAATCCCACATTGTCTGTTTACTAATTATTAAACTTGAGAAATTAAATAGGGCAGTCCTCAACTCTTTTGGAATAATTATGATTAAATCAGACACCACACCTAAATGTTTAAAACAAGGCTGCTCCATAGTGTGTATGAGGGAATATCTATTTATACTTAAATGTTCAGGTTTTTGAAAAACCTAACAAACTGCTGTCTTTATAAAAGATGCCTCAATTTTTAGATGGGCAAATTGCAGAAGTCATATAGTTTACTCACTGTCAAACAAAAGTAAGCAGGGATTGAAATCCTGCTTTTATTTTCTCCAAATTAATCTACTGTCTTCTGTGATAGCCTATCATTTCTTTCCTGAGATTTGCTACACAGTAACACTAGACAAGCACAGACATTCAAGTAGAAGATAAAAATCTGCTAGAAAATGTTTAAGTACAATTGGTACCCAAAATGTTTCAAGTGAAAGGTTCATTCCATCATGCTTACTACTTTTGCTTGATATTTCAGTGATTGCTAACATCCAATATTGTTGTTTCTAATATTCTGTAAGAAAATGAAGTATTAGGATCACATAAAAGACAGAATTATAGTAAATAAAAATGAGTTAATGATCACAAGCACAAATATTTTTATAAGGAATCAGGATATTATATAGCCCACATTTGTAGCCCTCTCAGAGATGGTACAGTGCTAACTAGTCAAGCATTGTTTTTTTGTTTGTTTGTTTTGTTTTGTTTGTTTTTTAATTTCACTTTTCCTGTGCATTCCCACTGCCCATTACATATTCCAGTAAGAACTTGCATAACTTTTGGTAGTTTAAATAATTTAAATAGTTAAATTTGAGTACTTGGCACATAAGATGTGGGCCTATTAGGAGGTATGGCCTTGATGAAAAAAGTTTGTCAAGATCAAGGCAGACTTTGAGAGAGAGAGAAAGAGAAACTAGAACTTTTGACTTCTCCGGCATCAAGTCTGCCTACATGATACCATTTTTACCTCCACAATGGTAATTGACTAAATATTTGAAACCGTTAGCCATCTCAATTAAAAGTTTTCCTTTGTAAGAGTCTCTTTGCTCATGATGCCAAAACAATAAAAGGCCTAAATAAAAGAAAATTTGCTATCAGGGACTAGGGACTGTGCTACTGCTATGAAAGACCTCACTACACTTTTGTTTGGACAAATATAATTTTCAAGATTTGTAAAGCAGTGTAATGCTTTAAGTATAGCTTAATGAACCATGTATGAAGGCACATGGAAGACAGTGGTACTGAGGGTGATTTGAACTGTGAGGGCCTGGCTCAAGAGGTTTCAGAGTAGAAGAATTTTAATATATTGCATTGAGATCATTCTTGTAGTATTTTGTTGGTGTGTGGCTGTGCTTTGCCCTTCTCGGTAGAGTCTACTGAGGTTATGGTGAACAGATTTAGATTAATTATTTTGGCAACAAAATAAATCTCAAAACAGCCTAGTATTGATACTGTCCACAGGGTCACTCTGATGATGAGCATTTTGATAAAACATAGCAATATTTGAAAGGAAAAATTGAAAATTTATGGATAAATTTATGGGAATCTGAAGTGGAGGCTGTCCTGATCTACAGGGCAAGTTCCAGAACAGCTAAGCTTAAGCAGTGAATGAAATTATTGCAAATATAAAGCTAGTGAAGATAAAATTGAACATTGTGGTCGTATCCTAACTCTAGCAATCATCAGAACATGGTACCTTCAGATACATGGTTCTGGCTTTAGAATCAAGGATAGAATGTTCCCCTCTGACTCCTGAAAGCTTATGAGGCCACAAATGTGTCAGGTGTGTTCTTGCATGGAATCCAAAACAGGTCATTGTGTGAGGTGGTGAAGGTTATATCTTATGCTGGCAACTGGATTTGGTAATGTGTAAGAGTCACTCAGATAGTTCTGGTTTTAAGGGCATAAAGGGGTTATGGAGAACAGCTGAGGCTTGATCCTAAGTGAAAACATGGAAAGCCATTGGTGAAGTTGTAGCCTCAGTATCGGGTGAGATCATAGAATTGAAAGGATCATACAAAGAAGTTGATACATGGAACCATGAAAAGATCCTATGAGATGGTACTAGTGAAAGTATATTTCAGTTTCAGCAGAAAGCACCATCATTTTGGAGACAGCAGTAGCATGGATGACCACCAAGGGCAGCAGCAGCAGCTATGTTCCAGAAGGTGTGAAGGTGAATCCTGGATTGCCTTGTATAACCCAACAGGTTACAGATGCCAAGCATCAGACATGGAGAGGCAGAGATTTGAGTTTGCCTAGTTGGTTTTCAGACTTACTTTGATAATTGTTTCCTCTTTATGCTTCTTTCCCTAATATTTGGGATGTAGGCCCTGGAGTTAAAACCTGTGGCACAGCTGTCTGGGCTCAAACCCTCCATGGAGAGAGCTGGTGTCCTAGGACCACTCTCTCAACTAAGTTAACAGATGAGAAGAACACTTTTTCTCCAATAACTGGTCAAAGAGCAACCTGCCAGGAGACCACAGGGCTCAGGAACTGCAGAGCAACTGGATCCTTCCAGTCTCCATCTGTGTCCCTGAGTAAACCCTGTGGCACAGTTCTTCAGATGCAAATGCTGCCCATAGAGCTGATCTCCTAGAAGTGCTGTGCTCCTATGTTAACAGATGAGACAAACACTGTTGCTCCAGTAACTGTCCAAAGAGGGACCTGTCAGGAGACCACAGGGCTTGGAAACCATGGGACAACTGGGGACAGGATACTTCCAGTCTACATCTAGGCCCTGAAGTTAACCCTGAGGCACAGCTCTCTGGACTCAAATCCTCCATGGAGAGAGCTGGTGTCCCAGAAGTGGTGACAGATCTAAGATTACAGTCTCACAGGGTCACAGAAAGGAAAGGCTGGAGTCAGAGACAGCAACACTAACTAGCACCAGAAGTATACAGATGTTGACAAGCAACAGCAAGACCCTAAGCAACAGAATCCAAGGCTATATGGTACCATCGGAACCCAATTCTCCTACTACAGCAAGTCCTGGATACCCCAGCACACAGGAAAAGCAAGATTCTGATTTAAGATTACATCTCATGATGATGATAGAGGACTTTAAAAAGGACATAAATAAATCCCTTAAAGTAGTACGGAAAAACACAAGTAGAAGCAGTTAAAGACAAAACAACAACAACAAAAAAATCCCTTAAAGAATTACAGGAAAATACAACCAAATAGGTGAAAGAGTTGAACAAAACCATCCAGGACCTAAAAATGTAAATATAAACAAAAAAGAAATAACAAAAGATGACAACCCTGGATATAGAAACCTTGGAAAGATATCAGGAGTCATAGATGCAAGCAGCCCCAACAGAATACAAGAGATAAAAGAGAGAATCTCAGGTGCAGAAGATACCATAGAAAGTATTCACACAACAGTCAAAGAAAATGCAACATGGAAAAAGCTCCTAACCTAAAACATTCAGAAAGTCAAGGACACAATGAAAAGACACAACCTAAGAATAATAGGCATAGTAAAGACCAAAGATTCACAAATTAAAGGGCCAGTTAATATCTTCAACAAAATTATAGAAGAAAACTTTCCTGACATAAAGAAAGAGATGCCCATGAACATGAGCATGAACAAGAAGCCTACAGAACTCCAAATAGATTAGACTAGAAAAGAAATTCCTTCCTTCACATATTAGTCATAACAGCAAATGCATAAAACAAAGAAAGAATATTAAAAGCAGTAAGGGAAACAAGTCAAGTGATATATGAAATCCAGCCCTACAAAGGATAATAGATGGAAAAATTCAACATCAGAAGAGAAATTACACATTAGAAAAAGCAAGAAAGTAGTCTTAGTTCAACAAACCTAAATGAAGGTACTAATACAAGCATAATTCCACCCTAAGAACAACAAAAAAATGAAAAAAACAATCACTTTTCTTTAATATCTGTTAACATCCATGGACTCAATTCTCCAATCAAGAAACATAGACTAACA
The DNA here is from genome assembly GCF_004785775.1 of Grammomys surdaster. NCBI lineage: Eukaryota > Metazoa > Chordata > Mammalia > Rodentia > Muridae > Grammomys > Grammomys surdaster. The sequence goes on from NW_021604698.1 coordinate 2,970,563, forward strand.
GACTGGATACGTGTACAGGACCCAGTATTTTGCTGCATTCAGAAACCATAACTCAGTGACAAAGACAGAAGGTACCTCAGAGTAAAATGCTGGAAAAAAACAATTTTCAAGCAAACCTTCCCAAGAAACAAGCTGAATTTTATTCTAATATTGAATAAAATCTAATTCAACCAAAAGTTAGCAAAAAAGATACGGAAGGGCACTTCACACTTTTCAGAAGAAACAAGTACCAAGATGAATTCTCAATTCTGTTCACTTATAGTTCAAGTGAAAAGGCCTCCACATTCATAAAAGTAACACTTCTAAAGCTCAAAGCACACATTGCACCTCATACAGTAACAGTGGGAGATTTCAACACCCAACTCTCAGCGATGGACAGATCATGGAAACAGAAACTAAACGGAGATGCAGTTAAACAACAAAAGTTATGAACTAAATGGATTTAACACACACACACACACACACACACACACACACACACACACACACACACACACATATATATATATATATATATAACATTTCATCATAAAAGAAAAAGTAAATACCATCTCAGGACTTCATGGTAACTTTTGCAAAATTGACCCTATAAATTGGTCACAGAACAAGCCTCAACAGCTATAAAAGGATTGAAATAATCCCATCCATTCTATCAGATCACCACGAACTAAGGCTGGTCTTCAATATCAATAAAAACAAGAGAAAGCCCATGTACATACAAAAGCCGAAAAATGTTCTACTCAACTTGGTCAAGGAAAAAATAAATAAATTAAACACTTATTAGAATTGAATGAAAACGAAGGCACAATGTACCCAAACTTATGCAAAACAATGAAAGCAGTGCTAAGAGGAAAACTAAGAGTTCTGAGGCTGTCAAAAAAGAAACTGGAGAGTGTATACTCTAGCATCTTGATAGGACATTTAGACAGGACTTCTAGACCAAAAAGAAGCAAATATACCCAAGAGGAGTAGATGGCAGGAAATAATCAAATTCAGGACTGAAATCAACCAAGAAGAGACAAAGATAACTATAAAAAGAATCAACAAAACCAGAAATTGGTTCTTTGTGAAAATCAACAAGATAGATAAATCCTTAGCCAGATTAAACAGATGGCACAGAGTCAGTATCCAAATTAATAAAATCAGGACTGAAAAGGGAGAGATATCAACAGAAACCATGGAAATCCAAAACAATCATCAGAACCTACTACAAAAGCCTATATTCAACAAAACTGGAAAATCTAGCTGAAATGGACAATTTTCTAGACAGACACCAGGTACCAAAGTTAAACCAGGATCAGATAAACCATAGCACCTAAATAAATAGAAGCAATCATTGAAAGTCTCCCAACCAAAAAATGCTCAGGACCATATGGGTTTAGTGCAGAATTCAAAAATGACCTAACACCAACCATCTTGAAACTAATTCACAATTTAGAAACAGAAGAAACAGTATCCAATTTCTTCTATCAAGACACAATTATGCTCATACCTAAACCACACAAAGACCCCCCCCAAAAAAAGAGAACATCAGACCAATTTCACTTATGAATATCGATACAAAATTACTCAATAAAATTCTCACAAACTGAATCCAAGAACACATCCTGATCAAGTAGGATTCATCTCAGGAATGCAGGGGTGGTTCAGTATATGGAAATCCATCAGTATAATCCATGATATAAACAAAGTCGAAGAAAAAGAAACACATGATCCTTTCATTTGATAATGAAAAAGCATTTGAAAAAATTCAACATTCCTTCACTCACTATAAAAGTCTTGGAAAGATCAGGAATTCAATGCCATACATAAACATATTAATAGCAATATACAGCAAACCAGTAGCAAACATCAAACTAAATGAAGAGAAACTTGAAACTATCCCATTAAAATCAGGTACTACAAAAGGCTACACACTCTCTTTCTAGCTATTCAATATAGTACTCAAAGTCCTAGCCAGGGCAATTAGAAAACAAAAGGCGGTCAAAGCTACACAAATTGGAAAGGAAGAAAACAAAATATTACTATTTCCAGATGATATGATAGTATACTTAAGTGACCTCAAAAATTTCACTAGAGAACTCCTAAACCTGATAAACAACTTCAGCAAAGTGGCTGAATATAATATTAACTCAAAAAATCAATAGCTTTCCTATACTCAAAGGAGAAATAGGCTGAGAAATAACTTAGGGAAATGACACCCTTCACAATAGCCACAAATAATACAAAATTCCTTGAAGTGAATCTAACCAAGCAAGCGAAAAACCTATATGACAAAAACTTCAAGTCTCTGAAGAAAGAAATTGAAGAAAATCTCAGAAGATGGAGAGATCTCATGCTCATGGATTGGCAGCATTAATATAGTAAAAATAGCCATCTAGCAGAAAGCAATTTATAGATTCAATACAAACCCAATCAAAATTCCAACTCAATTCTTCATAGAGTTAGAAAGAACAAATTGCAAAGTCATTTGGAATAACAAAAAATCCAGGATAGTGAAAACTATTCTGAACTATAAAAGAACTTCTGCGGGAATCACCATTCCTGACCTCAAGATGTATTACAGAGCAATAGTAGTAAAAATTGCATGGTATTGGTACAAAGACAGACATGTTGATCAGTGGATTAGAATTGATGACCCAGAAATTAATCCACACATCCATTGTCACTTGATCTTTGACAATGGATGTTGTTTTCCATCTAGTGGAAAAATAACAGCATTTTCAACAAATGGTGCTACTTTTACTGGCAGTCAGCATGCTGAAAAACGCAAATTGATACATTCTTATCTCCTTGTATAAAGCACAAGTCCAAGTGGATCAAGAATCTCCACATAAAACCAGATACACTGAAACTAATAGAGGAGAAAGTGGCGAAGAGCTTCAAACACATGGACACCAGGGAAATTTCTCTGAACATAATACCAATGGATTATGCTCTAAGATCAACAATAGGCAGATGGAACCTCATAAAATTTCACAGCTTCTGTAAGGCAAAGGACCCAGTCAATAAGACAAAATGGCAACCAACAGATTGGGGAAAAAAAGCTTAACCAATCTTACATCTGATAGAGGATTAATATCTAATATACACAACGAACTCAAGAAGGTAGTCTGCAGAGAATCAAAAAATCCTATTAAAAAACGGTGTACAGAATTAAACAAAGAATTTTCAACTATGGAATCCCAAATGACTGAGAAGCACCAAAAGAAATGTTCAACATCTTTATTCCTCAGGGAAATGCAAATCAAAACAACCATGAGATTCAACCTTACACAGGTTAGCTTGGCTTAAGATCAAAACTAACATGACAGCAGATGCTGGTGATGATATGCAGAAAGAGGAACACTCCTCCATTGTTGGTGGGATTGGAGGCTGGTATAACCACTGTGGAAATCAGTCTGGCAATCCCTCAGAAAACTGGACATAATGCTACCTGAGGACTCCTGGGCATATACCCAAAAGATGTCCCAACATGTAACAAAGAAAAATGCTCCATCATGTTCATAGCAGCCTTATTTATAATAGCCAGAAGCTTGAAAAATCCCAGATGTACTTCAACAAAGGAATTGATATAGAAAATGTGGTTCATTTACACAACTGAGTACTACACAGCTATTCAAAACAATGATTTCATGAAATACTTAGGCAAAAAGATGGAATTAGAAAATACCATCCTGAGTAGGGTAACAGTCACAAAAGAGCAAACATGGTATTCATGCCCTGATAAGTGAATATTAGTTTAAAAGCTCAGTGTACCCCAGAGAAAATTCACAGACCACATGAAGCTCAAGAAGAAGGAAAGCCAAAGTGTGGATGCCTCAATTATTTCTTAAAAGTGGGAGCAAAATACTCAAGGGAGGAAATACGGAGACAAAGTGTGGAGCAGAGACTGAAGGAAAGGCCATCCAGAGACTGCCTCGGCTGGTGATTGATCCCACATACAGACACCAAATCCAGACACTATTGTGAATGCCAAGAAATGCTTGCTGACAGGAGCCTAATATAGCTGTCTCTTGAGAGGGTCTGCCAGAGTCTGACAAATATAGAGGTAAATGCTCGTAGCCAACCATAGGACTGAACATGGAGTCCCCAATATATGAGTTAGAGAAAGGACTGAAGGGGCTGAAAGTGCAACAATATCAACCAAACCCCCAGACCCCCCAGAGCTCCCAGGGACTAAACCAGCAACCAAACAGTACTCATGGAGGGACCCAGCAACATATGTAACCGAGGATGGCCTTGCTGGAATTCAGTGGAAGGAAAGGTCTTTGGTCCTGTGAATGCTTGATGCTCCAGTATAGAGGAATGCCAGGGCAGGGTGTCAGGAGTGGGTGTGTGAGATAGGGGGAGAGAGGATGGGATAGCGGGTTTCCAGAGTGGAACCTGGGAAAGGGATAGAATTTGAAATGGAGATAAATAAAGTATCCAATAAAAAAATTTGGGGATATAGTATGTATATGTGGAATAATGTGTATCTTGTGATTGATATGTATATCCTATGGAATGATACTTTGGAAACATGTTAACTATTCTTTTATTTGATTTTGTAGAAAATTGCAGTTAGGGATTTGCAGGAATCTCGGAAGAGACTTTGAACATTGCACTTTTAAACATTGTTGAGACTGTGATAGACTATAGAGACTAATAACATTGGACAAGATTTATTTTGCATTATGCTTTGGCTACAAGCCTGTGGGAGCTAGGCAGTCTAATGTGATGATTGAAATAGGTATTGGTCTCATGGTCTTCTGTGTTTGAAAGCTTGGCCCATAAAAATTGGTGCTAATAGGAGGTGTGCCCTTATTAGACTAGGTATGGTTTTGTTGGAGGAAACATGTCACTGTAAGAAGAAAATTTGAAATCTCCTATGTTCAAGGTCTCCCTTGTATGACATTTAGTCTCCTGGCTACCTTCAGATGAAGGTATAGAACTCTCAGTTTCTCTAGCACCAAGTCACCCTATATCTTTTCATGCTTCCCATCATGATGATAGTGGATTAAAATTCTGAGACTGAAAATCAGCCAAAATAAAATGCATTCCTTTGTAAAATTTGCATGGGTCCTGGAGTCTCCTCACGACAATGTTAACTAACTAAGACACCCCTATAACTTTAGTGATGGTTAGGTTAGGAAATGACAGAATAATACCTAGGATTGGCTAGTCAGCCAACCTAGGAGAATGAATATTCCTCAGGATTGATGAGAGTTTTGTTCTAAAGATATGATTTAAAAATTATGGAGAAGCCTACTATTGACTCTGAAATCCACATGCATATGTATATACAAATGTACACATAGAGATTTAAAAAACTGAGTATGGCAATAAAGTATGGATAAATGTCATGCAAGTGACATCAGTGAACATCCGTCTTCAAGGATCAATTCTTGGTTTTTTTTGGTATAACTCATGAGGAAAACAAAAGTATAAGTTGAGTTAAACTTATGTACACCAGAATTTTACTAAAGGAAAAGAATAATACAACTCATGCAAGAGTCAATGAAGGAGCTGTGGAAAGAATAGTATCTTCCAAGAATAACTTCTATTGTATCCAAGATTATTATTGATAACCATTTGTGATTACAGTGAAAAAAGTCGTGAAATTCTAACTAAGACTATGCTTGCATTTTATGCATTTTTATCAAAATATTAATACAAACCAGGGTAGAGGAATAGCTGAACAGGTAAGAGAACTAAATGCCCTTGAGTTCAGTTTCTAACATTCACATCATAGTTCCCAATAACCTTTAACATTTACAGGGGACTCACTTCCCTCTTGTAGCCTTCATGAGCACCAGGCATACACATAAGGATATATAAGCAAACCATCCATTGTCATAAAACATGTACTACCACTACCTGTTCTAGCTACATTCCTCATACATAGTGAATAATATATGTATTTATTTTAAGATGTTTGATGTTTAATACAATTTAACTGAAGCCTATCTGTAATCAAAGATTCAAAAAAAGGCACATAATAAATCATGAATTAACCAACTCAGCTATCTAAGGCAGTACTTATACTCACTGGATGAATAAGTCTCCTCGGTTCCTAAGATGATAAGCAGTAAGGACTTCTAATGAGCACTAAATAAACCTAGGTCTCTAGAAGAGACTCTCTAACCTATCAATAATCTTAAAAATCTAAGAGATTCTTTAACCTGTCAGCCTGTCTGCAAGCCCTCATAGAGAAGTGGGCCTTTGTTGATACAGCTGCTTTTAATTCATCTCTGTTTGAATGAGTAACATTTCACTGAGGCTCATGTTACTAAGCTCAATGAAATTGTTGGTTCTCTTAGTTGGGTTTTGGGACTATATTAGCTTTGGCTTATTAGTGGCTACCCATATGGCATAAAGAGACATTTGTGTTTATTATTACCAGGAAAAGAAACATACGCTAGCCATTAAAACAAAATGAAAGCTATACATGTTAAAATCATATTTAGGGAATTGACTTGAGTATTGTAGCAAAACATGTACATATACAATTTTCTCTGGTACCTCCATGAATTGTATTTATTCTGTCTGAGGCATTAAGGCATAAACTGTTAAGGAAGATGCTCTATTATTTGTCAAGTTTAAATTTTAATAACTGTAATTTAATGAGAAACTGGAATGCAGTTAAAAAAAGGTTTTTCTTTCCTTTGGAAATAATAATCATTGAGTTAAAGAAAATAGACATGATTTATAAAGTGTTTAACTGCAATTTTATATTGCTGTAGTTAAGAATGAAAACTACAACTCACCATCTTCATCCTACCATAGATTCTTTCTTGGATACGTATTTGTTTTAGTTATTTTAAAGGAAGTGTCCTTTCCATTCTGTCTTCTTTAGCCTTTTATTTTTTCTTGATGAAGAAGAATTATTATAATATAGAAGATTATACAAAATTTTATCAGTATATAATTTTGAAAAAGAACCACTATTGATATTCAATGTTCCTAAAATATATACAATCTTTTAATAACACATGGATGTTACAATTTAATATTATATATTTATTATTATTTCACTTATATTTATTCACCACATTTGCTTAGGTTTGCCATTTAATTTTTCGATGCATCTGAGATTATATTATTATTTTTCCCAACATTATTTTAAACATTATTTTGGGGTTTTTTTGTTTCTGTTTTTAAACATATTCATTTTCTACATTCTTTAAATTTGCTATACCTTTTGAAGCATCTTAAATTGAACACCTAATACACTCATTTCCAATATTTCTTCATAATTTAAGTAATTGTGTCTTAAAGCTTAATTCTACTTCACAGTGTATCTTTAATTAAATCCTGGTTGACATTTTGTCATTTAATACTGAGATGCTTCAATTCATCCATCAACTTCACTGGGTACACTATTTGGATTTGGAGATGGTTACTAATGAGATTTAAATTTAAGTATTAGAGTATGTAAATGTGGGACAGAATCTCTGGGGAAAGCACACTGTTCCACCAGTCAGAGGAACTGGTGATGTTGTGCAGGCTCAAACTTGAGTGAATCTCAGAATTGAAGACGGCTGTTCAAAATATGTAACCATAACACTCTACTCAGAAGACCAAAATGCTTTGCATATAGCATAAAAACCTTTATTTTTCCATGCTACTGGGCTTCCCTTCCTGGGTATTCCTTCCACAAGAGGTATTTAATCCCTAGTTCACGTTGTGTAATATATATAATATATTCATGTTTGCCATAAATAAAGACGTTTCAACAATTAAAGAATGTATCTTTATTAAGTATCACTGTAAGGAAAGATCTTCCTTGTAAAGAGCCTTGCCTAAATCTCCTGGAGAAGGTCTTCTCCCTTCCAGAACACCCCAGTAACCTATTGGCTTCTGGGCACACAGGAGACCTGTAACCACAACATCCACCCCAGACTCCGCTGTTTCTCTCAGTGAAACATGGAGTGGGCCCTCTATTATGTAATGTATTCTGCCTCCCCTGAGTGCCTTGGCAACAGCACTTAGGTACTGCAGTGGCAAGGAAGACATACACCAAGCAGGAATCAACTAAACTGTCCAGAGCTTCAATGGAAGGAAAAGCAAGTCAAACTGAATAATATGTATGAACTTGCTTAGGTCTCACATTTATATACCGTACGAATTGTGCTCCCCGTTCTTGGGCAAACGAATTCTCATGGGAATGAGATTTCTCGATAAATATTCATGCGTCTTTCACTTTCTCTGTTTCCACTGGAAACTCTGACTAATGCAGATATTTCCATTATTTAACTTCTAGAAACAATTTGTGTCTAGGAGAAGAGGAACTATATAGCCAATAGGGCAGAAGTTATTGTCAGGCATCATTTGTCAGTCATTCCCCAACCGATGTTTTGAGATAAGGTCTCTTTTTGAACATGTATGTCACTTTTTAAGAAGAATACTAATAAGACATATACGTAGAAAAGAATTCTGCTGTTAAAATGAATATTCAGCAAAAAATAGGACCGATCTTGTCTGAGTAAATTTCTAACACTGTGAACCAATCAACTAGCCTAGAAAAATAAATAAAACATCAGAGATTTATTTTTTATGGATATGTACTATAGGCTCCAGAATGTTTCGCCTTGGGACAGTCATATTCTCATTGCCTTTCTTGTGGCCAGAGAAAGACACACTGAGTTACCATTTATCCCATGTATTCATTTTGCAACAGCTTCTTCTTCATATCCTACTAGTCTCCAAATGCATTACACAGCTATCTTTAAAAACTATATATATATATTCTTCCTTAAGATGCAGGAAGAGAATGTCAGATCCCTTCAGACTACAAGCTACAAATGAATATTAGCCATCATGTGGGTTTTGGGAATTGAATATAGGTCCTTTGAAGAATTGTCAGGACTTTTAAATGCCAGGCCATTCTGGTAGAAATAGACAGCTGGAATTACAGGCACTGGTGGGCCAAGTTCTGTGGATTCCACAAATCAAACTTGTGGCCTCTGCAAGAAGAGTTAAACAGCTTTTAGCTGTTGGAACATCTCTCTAGTCTAGCCCCTTCACAGCTTTTAAAGGTATTTCATGTCCTCCCATGGACACAATGTGGCAAATATCCACATAGCTTCTGTGCATGCTGCCAGTCTCTGAGTTCATCCTGTGTTTAGGGGGCTTTGTTTCCTTGTTGCCTTCTTTTCTCTCTGGCTATTACAATCTATCCTCCTCTTCTTCCACTGAATGCTCTAAGCTCGGTGGAGAGGGATTTGATTGTGATTTGAACAAAAGTCATTCACACATGTGACATGATACACCTACCATGAAAAAAAACTAAGAGCAATAGGCCTGTGCCTATGGGTTCTCTCAGTTACGTTCCCACATGATAAATGAAGAAAAGATTTGATAAGAATTGATTCCTTGTGTTAACGAAGGGGGTATTATATTCAAACAACAAAAATATTACTAATTTAAATCTGCTATATTAAAACACTTCCCAGATTTTGTCCCCATAGTGCCTTAATATTGACATCTTGTTTATATAAAATTCAAGTTTATTGCTCTACATAGACAGGCAGCCATTATTTGTTATGGTCACTGCCGGAATCATTTTGCCCTATGACTGTTCTCATTTGAGACTCGGACTCTTGTGCAGATGTGTGGTAGGTGTACATCTCAATAGACACGTAAAGTCATTCTTGACTCTGAAAATAGCCAGGATCGCATGTGAACTCCGTGGAACTGAAGAGGATAATGAAAATTAATCCCTTTGCTATGTGCCTAGAAACAACTCTTTGTGTGAAAGGAGACTTCATTTTTTTTTTAACTTAGAGGATGGTGGTTCTTCCACAGGGACCTTGAGAAAATATTTCTTCCTTTTATTGCCTGTTTAAGAACAGGAGCATTAACTTATAAAACTTCACATGATCATCAAGGGTGACTAGGCAAAGTTATCCCAATATTCTATGATCTCATGATCCACTTATTGTCCTCTTAAGTCCTTCTTATAAAAATTTATGTTTAATGATAAAGCTAAAGTATACTGACCATAAATTGTTACTCACTGATAATGAAAATTCATCACAAAATGTGTCAAGATAATGTTCATTTTAAGCAAAATTTTCTTACTTGAAATTGAAAGTGGGAATTTTTTTTGCATAAAGATATTTAGATAGAGGTGAAAGCTATGAACATTCTAAGGATTCTGCCATTATCCAAGCAGTAACATTCTAGCTATCTATCACCTTCTTAGAAAATCATTATTTTGCTTTTGGTTAATGACAAGACCATATGCAAACAAGTGTGAAGCCTGAAATTTTTTATTGTTTTGAGCTTTACATATATTTATTTCTAAAAAGTTAATATTTTGCAAATATCTTAAGGTTAATAAAACAATGTTTATGATCTCATGTAAGTTTTTACAAGACTTTATACACAAAGCTATTTATAGTAAAAATAAGTAGCAACAATACACTGCAAGTTTGTTTCTAAACTATAACTTTGTTATTGTTTAATTTGTATATGCAAATTGTACACAATACGTCTCATTGTGATAGGTTATACATTCCCAAAGTATGATTTGTTCATATTTACTCTTCACACCACACTCTTAACCTTTCACATTTCTTTTTTTTAAATAATTTATTTTTTTTAATTTCTTTTTTTTTTGAACATGAAATGCTTTTTTATAGCATGTTTTACAAGGGGAGGGGGTAAGAGGGGCCAGGTGGTGGAAAAGTACAAAATCTTCTTGGCCTGTGCCTTGAAACATGTCATGGTCTATACGGTACACTGCCTTGAATTATGATCTACCTGCTGTTCTTCAGAAGATATGGTACACTGCTTGAGTTATGGTCTCCCTGCTATTCTTAAGATGATATGGTACTCTGCTTTGAGTCTATCTGCAGTTGCTAAGCAGGATCTTGCAGTTGCCAAGCTTCAGAGGACATTGTGCAGGTGGGGAAAGGTAGGGGGTGAGGGTAAGGGCGAGGGTCCTGGCTTCTGGCATCTCCCCCTTCTCTGTTTAGTTAGAGAAGGCATCTTATGATCAATCCCAACTATGTGAATTTTGAATTTGGATGTCTAATTATGGGGGGTCTTAGACAAGTTCACAACCCCAAAACACTGATGTGAGACGAGTCACATAAGCAGTGTACCATATCTTCTGAAGAATAGCAGGTTGCAGTCCTCCTCGCCCCCACGAATAACTAGGACCTGCCGGTCGGGTCAAGTGGCACCCAAACGCGGGGCTCGAGGCACGGACCCCTCTGGACGGACCCTCATTGAGAGGATGTGCGCACGACATCAAGATTGAGCGAGACAGAGATCGTCGCCCGCGACCTGTCATCCACGGAACCAGGTTGATGATGCCATCAAGAAGATGGTTGAAGTTCATTACCATCAGCCGAAAATTGAAGAGGATCCAGAAGTGACTCCGCAGGAGACTGACACAGCTGCCAGCTCCCCTGCCTCCCCCTACAGTCGACCGCTAGACTTCCACGCCCTCCAGAAGGGTTCCTGGTATGCCTGGCTTTGCCCTCGTTTCTCTCGCTAGAGAGCTTGGCCTCTTGATCACCACAACAAAAATTGGCTTTTTCCTAAACCAAGGCCACCCTTGATATGGCCGCTAACATTGGGGAGCCTTCCTTTATGACAATATTACACCCCAAACTGACAAATGGTTGGTAACTTGAACATTTACAAGGGACTAGGATGGCTGTGAGTTAGCCCAATGACGGGATTATTGTAGGTCCACTTCCCAGGGGCCCACCCAATGCAGCCGAAAAGGAGTGCATGGTGCTGGGAGTGGGTGCAGCCTACATGGCCTAAGACAGGGCTCTCACCCTCCTTTCACCCACATCGGAGTCCCTTGACGTTGCCCATCATCGACAGCCTAAAACCTTCAACCTTTCACATTTCTATTAACCCACTTCTTTTTCAAAACGTGCCCCTCCTACTTTAAGTCTTTATCTTTACATGTGAGCCAATGAGTTTCATTATGTTGTTTCCAAGAGCACAGCTGGGAATTTGTTTGCAGATTTATGTGTGCCTCATGAGTACTCACATCACAGGAAAGATATGTGTCTCTTTCCTCCATCTGGAGTCTCATGAGTCTGGGTGTCACTAGCATAACAGTGGTCAGTTAAAGGGAAAACGGATAAAACACCTGTCCTATTTCTCTTGTGATTCACAACTAGTCTACGTTTGTTTCATGTATTGATCGATATCATCATTAATTTTTAAAATTTCAATTAAAGTATCATTACATTACTCTCTCATTCTCTTTTTTTACCTCCAGCTCTTCTCATGTCTCCTCCCTCCACTCCCCTCTCATACCACTACCCTTCAATTGAATGTTTCTTTTACTTGAGTATCTTTGTGGTATGTGTGTGTGTGTAAAATACAAATACAATGTTTTGAATTTGTTTTTTATTTTATGGTTTGTTTGTATGCATATACTTTCAGGGCTTAACACTTTATAGTGAACAATCAATTGTGGGTCCCTCCGTGAGAGGCTAATTATCTTTCTTGGTGCTCCTTAGTTGCTTGTAGTACTTTACATAGGGGTGGGATTTTCTATCTTCCATATTAGTAGTTATATTGATATTGTCATTGTTAGGGTGTTATTTATGCAACCAATTCTAGAATATACTGTTTCAGGGCAGGCTTTCTGATATTCTGGCTTTGAAAAGCTTTCATTCCTGTACACTGATGTTCTCCTAGCCATAGATAAAGACTCTGTGCTGTAAGTACTCACTGGGGATAACCTCTCTTCTATCCACTGATTTCTGTATTATGTCCCATTGCAATTTAGTGTAATGATCTCTCATTACTCTATAGAGAAGCTTCTTTGATGAGCAGTAACAGATAAGCTTATCCTTCAGTATTAAGAAAAGATTTGAATAAACTTTGTAATTATGCAAATTGTGCAGATATACTAGAGTAGTTGGAATTGATTATCTTTTAAATCCACGAATCCACTAGTTCTGGAATGTTGGACAACTTTCTAATACCAGGATTGATTTTCTACCTACTGAAGGGGCAGTAACTCTAAGACAGCTGTTGATTATCACAAACATGTGAGTGCCACTACCATCCAATTAGTAATGTCTTGTCATTTTGGTTATTATTGTGGCTTGTAGTGGTCGAAGCTGAAGAGCTATATCAAATATTTCTTCCTGTGTCAGTTTGCATTTTCTGATATCATGGAAGCTAGACTGAAGGAAGGAGGCTTTCAAGTTAGATCCAACTCAAATAATCTGAGCACTCTGTCATAGTGTACTGTGTTAATCAATACAGGATTAACTTTAATATTTCAGAGCCATCCAGGACAAAGAGAAATAGAGTATACTGCATTGAGATTCATTTAGAGATTCATAACAAACCATTAAAGGACACAAAAATATATGTAGCAATAACATATTATCAAATGTTTTGTAAGAATTATTTCATAATTACTATATTTGCAAAGTATTATTTTATAATACTAAGTATAATTCCTGTGTTTCTAAGAGGGTTGTCTTCCATTATGAGAATGTATTCTTATTCCTGAGCTAAACAATACCTATTTAGAAATAATTTGAAATTTAAGAAGCAATTGTTAAAATGGTCATCTTTATATTAGTCATTATGCAGTTAAATTTTAAGGTAAAAATGTTAAGAGTTTCTGTGATATTACTTCCCAATATAAAGTACATATGAACTATTAATAATGAAGCTATGATGCAAATTTAAAATTTTTTAAAAATTAAATTTATCTTTCAAACTAAGCAATAAGTGAAAATACCAGATGTGGAACCATTATCATCAGTGCATTCAAGTTTAAAAATTTATATTTCAAGAATATTTTATGTATATTCAGAAATTTATTTTATTTATGGCATTTTATTGTGATGTCATGACCCAGGCCACAGTCGATTTTTCCACTTCTTGGGAGGTAGTTATGGGTAGGCAATATAAAAATTATAACATTTAAGGCTGGATAAATCGCTCAGTGAGTAAAGTGTCGGTTGTACAAGAATAATCATGTAGTTTCAGCAATTACTTTTGAAACGTGTCAAATGTGGGTGTGCACATTTGTAATCAGAGTTCTTTTGAAAATGCCACTACTGATTCTTTTTAGCTGGACTGTTGGTATGCTGACATTACTCAACCAGACTTCAAGTACACAGAGAGTAGAGAATAAATTTGCCCCAAACAACTAATTCTAAACATGCCCACATCTCCTTGTCATATATATTTTCTTTCTCCCTTCCTTTGGATGGAACAGAATGGAGACAGGAGAGTCCCAGGATCCCTCTGAGTCAACTATCTTTTCAAAAAAAATTGTAGGCAGTAAAGAGATCAGTCTCAAAATGAAGTGGAAGTTGAGGATTACAGAAAAAAACCTATCCTCTGATTCCATATGCCATGCTGTGACTTGCATGCATACAAAGTCTTACTTAAACACATAAAGATAAGCAAATCAAATTAAAGAAAATACAGACTCACATGATATATTGATGAAGCAGGCTAACCTGATGTTTTGTTGAGGCAAGACACAGTAAAGACATATGATGTTTGGAGAGAGTATGAATAGGATTCAATGTATAATAATGGGGCACTCTCATAGCTACCTGTGCATCTCTTCACTGGTCTAGTGATGTCCCTGATCTTCCCTTCATTGAGAGAGGCAGGACAGAGACCTCCTGACATTCTAGAAAGTCCTGGTTGATTCAGCTACTCAGGAGGACTGGTAGTTTTTACTGAATTTTGCCACCACTGAAACATTTGAACTGGACTGCTGGTATCCTGACACAAGAGGTGGGAATTGTCCTAAAGAACTTCTTCTAAACCAGTCTGTACCCGCTTGTCTGTTTATATCTTTTCTTCTTTACCTTTGGATTATGGAATAGGAGGGGGAATCGAAGAGTTTTGGAACCCTTATTAAAATTGGTTTTGAAAAATCTAATCCTACACATATGTTCAAACCTATTTGTGCTGTCAAGTAAATAATGAAAGCCAGATAAAGCAAGCTGTGTAAAATAAAACCTTACAACAATATTTTATAACTATTCAAAAATTCAGAAATCATGGTAAACAATTTTTATTGTCTCTTTATTTCCATGTTAATCTCATGTATTAAGAATAACAATAACATTAGGAATCAGTCATTATGAACTAAATAGTATTGAATCATATAAAGTAATGAATAAGTATGTTCTATTTCATGAAAAAGTTAATTATTTGCATATATATATATATTACAGTAGTAGTAAGAAGCTATGAAGTGAGGTGAGTGAGAAATTGTATCATATAAAATTGTGAATTTTAGTTCAAGAAAAATGTATCTTTTTTCAGTAAACAGAATTTCTGTCCATGACCTCAATTTATTCACCTATGAAAGGTTTCTGAAATTCTGCAGAAAATATAATTTCCATTTATACAACACAGATCTTCAAGTTTTATCTTAAGAGATGGTCAAAGTAAGTACAATGTTAAGTGCATTTAGCAAAATTGTGTGAAAATGAAACATTATCAGCCTTAATATACGTTTTTATTGTAAAAACTCTCTTTGCTTTTCAAGGATAAATGCAAAACTTCCTACTTTGCTGTTAAAATGATGGTTCTCTTTCTTTGAGCTTGTCCATCCTTATATACCTGTAAGTGGATGTGGAAAAAAGGGCATGGTCATGGGGACAAATTAGGCTTCAGTGAAGCCGGAAGTAATGTGTTGATCTCTGAAGAATTTTCTGTCAAACAATGCAAAGTGCCCTTGAATTCAGTACATAAAATCGTAAACGTAATTGACATCTAAAGTCTACAAAGAAAAATTAATGATTATAGAAAGAAATCTTTTCTATTCTTATTCACAGCAGTAGCAGGGATATATTGCTTCATGCAAAATTCTATATTGGAAGCATCAGCTCTTAGAATCCCAATTGTCAAGAGAAACATGAATTATATTGACCCATTTTGAGTAGAGATATAACCCATTTTCATGACCACTAGTCCTCTGAATTGACAGAAATGACAGGCTTAGCAAAGACTTCCTATAATGCCTTTTGAAAAGTGTATAATTTTTTTTCAACTCCTCTTCAGCAACATTTCCTAAGCTCTCAGTGGAAGTTTTATACCAGGAGCCAATGAGAAGAAGCTAAAAATTAGCACATAATTTTTCTGAGATGAGTCCGCCCTGGATTATGTTTCACAGTGGATTTACTCCTGTAGACAAGGAAGGCCCATGAGGAAATGATTTTAGAAAATATTCCTACTATTAATATGCTCTTTATAGTGTTATTATTAAATATATATAACAATACCTAGGTATTATTCTACCCTTTTGAGTAGATCTCTGCAGAACAAAGATGTACTGTCTTATAGTGATGTTATATAGACAAATAGATGACTTCTTAGTTATTAATGATGCTCCTATAAAAATTATTAAAATTATATCAGTATTTATTAATCTCTTTTATATTGGTGCTGCTATCAACACCTCTCTGATAATCACAACTGCATTGAGAACTCTGCCAGTCTTTAGTGTCATGAGTTAATTGAGTCTGAGATAGCAAGCAGATATCTACTACTGAGAGCACATTCCAAGAGGTTGTAAAATCATTAAACAAAGAGGAAACTAATGATTTGCTATAGGTGCTAGGACAGAAGGCAAAATTTTAACTGGGTTTATTTATATAAAACTTCACTATTGCTTGGTCATAGGAGTTATGGTTTTTAACTCTCTATGAACATATTGAGCTTGGGACATATGATGAATATTTAACCAGATAAATACTCCTAATGGATATGCTTGTAAACTTTCTCTGTTGCAAACTTTTTATTCATTTTATGAGTTTAATTTATGTGGAAACTTGTGATTAATTTTTTCCAATGTAATCATGTAATCTGAAAGATGTATAAGTGCCGAGGACAAAGAAGCGTGAGAATTCCTTGTCATGCTTGTCCTAACATTTTCCTTATTTCCTTTCCTTAGCACCCATTAATGCAATTTTCTTAAAATCCCTTATACCCTTATTCAGAGCACTCCTTAAACCCCTTTTCTTACAAGCCCCTTTTCACTTTTTCTTAGATTTGATTGGAGGTCTTTTAGAAATATCAGAATTGTGAAAATCACTTTTCTTCCTGAGGTGCCAACTAGCAGGCTGAAAGTTAGAGCCCTGCAGAGATAGAAAAAAGGCTTATTTACTTAATCTGCTGTTTTACGATGAGGTGTTAAAGAGGCCCTCACCCCAAAGGAACTCAGAAGGCAAATCAGCTACTGAAGCAAAGTGACTTAGATAGGGAAATATTTTATTGTAAAACAGTGATCCTAAATCTCTCTGTAAGCCCAACTCTTAACCCCTTCAAAGCTCTTCCCTGTCTGTGACCTCAAGAAGAACCAAGAACAAGAAAGAAGACCCACTGAAACTTGACTGTAGCATGATTAGATCTATTTAACCCATTTATTGCTTATTGTTACAAGATTTCTAGCTCTCTGTTTAATTTCTTGCATATTTGTTCTCATCTGTACCAGGAGGAAGCTTCTTGATGATGATTGAGTGAGACACTAATCTATAAGAAGAATATCATTAGAAATCATTTTATTGCTTCATATTTTTTCTTTCTTTACCTTACTATGACTTGACTTTACTTTTGGTGTCTAGTCTCAACTTGTTCACCCATGAAGTGTTGTATATGGGTTTCATCTTGTGGCGATGGACTTAAGTTGTTATTGGTTAGCTTCTCCCACAAGTTTTATCTCACCATCATTCTAACACATTTTGCTAATTATACAACACTGTAGATAAAGGGTATGCAGCTGGGTTGAAGTTTCTGTTTCTCGTTGGATAACACTCAGCGTACCTACTTTTATACTCTTGATGACAGCCTGGGATGTTTAGTGATACTTATGTGTCCTATTTGCCCAATAAATTAATTTGACACAAATAATGCCATATGAAACCAACATAAGCAAAGCTTGTATGAAGTCACAGAGCTTGAAGTAACAAGTCCAGAGCCTGAACCAGCTCACCAGGCCCTGTATCTGATCTGCACCAGGTCCTTACTCTCTTATCCTTCTGTTGGTTTATCTTTCCATCTCTAGGTGACATTTTTGTCTTATCTTGATATATTTTATCTTAATATAAATAAATAAATGAATAAATGTAAAGCCAGCCATTAGGGTAGAGGTTAACAATGAAACTCTCATTTGTACTTGCTGGGTAGGGAAAAACTAATTTTCCTTAAATGGAATGACACTGGGTATATCAATTACTCCAGGGAAGATTTTTATATTCTGGAGTTTTTGACCATCAGGATTTTTGTATGTGTTTTAATTTACTTCTTACTGCTTTGTTTGTTTTGTTTCTTCGTTTGTTGTGGTATTCTTTTTTCTCTAGATTTTGGAAGTGTTGCTGTATTGAGCTTTTGTTGGAATATGAAAGGACCACATTGTTTCTGGAAGAGCACTGGCTAGAAATTGCTAGAGTCCCTAGGTGATCCTAAGGGGCAACATGCATTTCACCAAGCTCCCAGTCTCCCGTGTTCCTGACAGGATGCCACAGATCTCCATCAATCTGTGCCTTTTAAGCAAGTAGGACAATTCTTACTACCCACACCACAGGTAGAGGGTATGACTACAGGCCACAGAGCCTCAAGACAGAACTTCATATTAATGAGGTACCTAAAGAACAGAGGGGCGTAGCCAATTAAGCATGCCTTCCCAGCCACTCCTCCTTGCAAAAGGTATTTAATCTCAGGCCTGCCCTGAAAATACCCTGGGGTATAGTTTTCATTTATTTTTCTGTCATGACAATAAATATCTTAAGACCATGAACTACTTTTCTTTTTCGAAATCTGCCGTGGGGAATAAGGGAGCAGGCCTTCATCTATTGAGCTGCTGTCTAATTCTCTGAAGAAGAACTGTCTGTGTTTCCAGCCACAGAGAACACAGACCCAACCAAGCAAGCTGAGCCAGTAGTGACCCAGCCAAGTGACCAAGAACTCTTATCCCCACTGGATGCAGACTGAGCTTTTCCCCCTCCTCGCTTTGGCTGTGGGCAAATCTAGCCCATATACCCCCACTTTGGTCTCGGCCCTTCTGCGGCACCCCAAGCTGTTCCTGGAAGCCCAAGGACCTGAGAATCAACTGGTTTCTGGCCAACTTTTGGCCCAAGGATCCTCAAACCAAAAACTCTGTCTCCCACTGGGACCTCATTCAAACGCATGAATCTTTGGGGGCCATACCTATTCTAACCACCATATACCTCAAAATATAACAGGGTGAGTAATTGCAGATTTTTGAGTTATGCCTTGTTCTTTTGCCCCTGTACATACAGACTTCTATATAAAAAAGCTAAGGGTTCTCATGCAAGGAGGTCAAGTTTGGAAAATAGGGATTTTGACTTCTACTCCTGCATATATATATATATATAAACATTCTTATAATAGACACAACTCAGAAATTGAGTCTGTGTACATCTTTTATAAAGAGCTAAAATTAGCAAAAAAAAAAAGAGACAAATCTCTGAACATTTTTAGCTTGATTGTCTAAAACAGTTTTAATTTACATGCACAAATGCTATTTCATGTTCAAGTAAGAGTGAGAAAAAAGCAGATCTCAGCGGACTTCATGGTTGGGTATGTGCTGGAATTGAGTATTAGATCAAAATCAGAGATGATGAGTTTCCCTAGTGGAAACTCAGCGCACACTTCAAGAAATTTGGGGAGACAGATTTTATGCTTTCCTTTCCCTTTTTCACTTAATTATGGCATTTGATCCAAATGAAAGATAAAAAATACCTATGAAATAACAACTTGCTTTCGTATAACTCTTTTGAAATTTTCTTCTTCTCTCAGACATTACATACTGACCAGTTTCCTCTCCCTTCACTCTTCCTAATTCTACATGCTACATCATCTCTCTGTCAAATGTGCATTTCCTCCATTTCTTTTCAGAAAAGATCATACCAAGAAGGGATATCAATACAACATGGTATAAGTTACAATAGTACTGTGCATACACCATCATATCAAGGCTGGACAAGAAAAAAACTGTAGGAAATAAAGGATCCTAAGAGCAACCCAAAGAGTCAAAGACAGAACTTGCTCCCATTTCTCAGAGTCCTACAAGCACACCAAGCTATACATCCATAACATATATCAAAAGGATCTATATCAGATCCATGGAGGCTCCATGATTTCTGGTTCAGTCTTTTTGATGCCCTAGAATCTTTTCTGGGTTAATTCTGTGGGCTATGACTTTATGGTATCCTCAACCACTTGGGTTCCTACAGACCTTCCTCCCCTTCTTCTTCCAGATTCTCTGACCTCCAACTAATGTTATTCTGTGAGTCTCTGCATCTGCTATCATTAGTTGTAGGATGAAGCCATTCTGATGACAACTGGGCTTGGAACCAATCTCTGAGTAAAGCAGAATCTTCTTATTTTATTTCATTGCCTTATTTCTAGTCATGTTTGGTTCTACCTTAGGTCTTCAAACCATCCTGCTTCTGGTTCCTTGCCATTTAGTCATAGACAGGGTTTGACTCACTCTCATGGCCTGAACTTCAAGTTGGAAAATTCATTTATTGGCCAGTTCCATATGCAGGACAGACTGGTGGTTGAAGGTTTTCAGACTAGGTTGATATCCCAGTACTGCCAATGGTAGACTTGCCTCTTTACAGAAGATGTCAGGTTCAGGCTCAGAATCCCCTATTGCTAGGAGTCCTTTCTAGAACCACCCTTGTATATTCTAGTGAGTTTATACTGTACTAGATTTCCACATTGCCGCTCAAATACATCACAGCACACTCTTCCTCTACCCTCCCCATGCCTCATCTCCACTTACCACAGTCTACCTAAAAAATCTGTTCTATTTACAACTCCTATGAAGATCCATGAACCTGCCACTTGAACCCATTTTATTTAACAACTATTAACTGAGGTGAATATGAAATTTAATTGGAACACTGTATTTCATCTTATACCTTTTTTTTTTCTTGTAGATGTGACAATACATGAGAGAAACCCTGTATCCAAGATTCCAACAGTATAATCTGAAAACTTATTTTTTTTTTACTCTATTTTATTAGTTTATCTTTTCTTCTACACCCGTTTTCTTAACGCTAGCTCCCCGTGGGTGTGTGAGTGCGGGTTACAAAAATCTTTTTTAGCTAAGCTGCACCAGTATGACACACATGCTTTTTTACACTGCATACAGATCAAGATACAGATCTCTTGGCTCCTCCAGCACCACGTCTGCTTTGACACTGACATACTTTCTATCATAATGTTGCCAATGGGCTGCAGCTCTGAACCTATAAGCTAGCATTCTATAAATGCTTTTCTTTAGAAGACTTCCTATGGTCGTGTTGTCTCTGCACAGCTACAAAACACAAACTAAGACACCACCATATAGTTGTTTTTATTGCAACCTGGCTAACTCTCATCACACATGCCTCTATAGCAGCCCACCTCTTGTCTCTGTAGTCTCACTTACTCAGTGCCCTAGTCATAATGTCTCTTCTTCCTGTGACACAGTCAAGCCATAGGTATGATACAAGTCTGGCCGTACCTATAGCCTCCCACTTCTACCTCAGCGATAGGTACTCAGACTTCCTATGTCCGCCTCTGGAGTATAGCCTGTAGAGTACTTCTTCTGTCCCTATCCACACATTTTGTGCAACTCACTAGACTTACCCTGGTTCCCACAACTAGTACATGAGCCTAGTCTTGGTTCCCTTGCCTTCAATGCAGAAGAGCTCTAGACATGGGCTTGGAACTTCCCTACAAAATACCCAAACAAAAACATCACCCCATATTATATCAGGGATCCTTTTGTGAGCTAAATAAATAGAACATTTATTTATTTAAATAAGTAAATAATTGTTGGGAACTGACTCTGAGCCGAAATCGGCTATTATCTTTGCAGCCATCTTGAGCCATATACCCTGACAAGAGACCTGTTTACAACAGCTGAACACACTCTGATAATTATCTTGATCCTTTCAGTCAAGGTCAGGCAGTGGTAGCACACGCCTTTTAATCCCAGCACTTGATTGACTCAGGAGAGATAAAAGGAGAGGCCAGGGCAGACCCAGAGTCAGAGCTAGTCAGACTCGACAGAGAGCTAGACAGACTCGATGGAGAGGCAGAGGCAGAGAGCAGACAGACTAGTCAGAGCAGACAGACTTCGTCTCCAGACAGACTCAGACTAGACAGACTCAACAGAGAGCAGACAGACTCAGACTCCGTCTCCAGCAGACAGATTTCTTCTTTGACCAGACTTCGTCTTGTCTCCATTCTTTGCATCCCTATCCCCACTCTCTCTCTTGCTCCCTGACCCGCGGACCGGAGCAGCAGAACGGCTCCCTACAAATAATTAGTCACTCAATCAAACAAATAAACAAAAAACATGGTCATGCTAAAGAGATGGTTCAGTGGTCAGATGTACTTATTCTTGTTCCAGAAGACCTGAGTTCACTTCCTATCCCCTCTATGATAGTGCACACCCACCTTCAACTGCACTAGAATTGGATACAACAACCTCTTCTGATGTCTGTTGTAACCAGACATTATATACCATATGTACATACATGCACAAATCACTCCTACACATAGAATAAAATTTAAAATAATTTAAAAAGCAAAAGAAAACAATGATTAGTTGTGTTTTCCAAGGGACAGTTAGATGCCTCTTATACAATTAAAAAATAGTAAGATTTTTTAAAGCACTGCAAAATGACATTAATTCTAGTTTATGTGATAAAAATGGAGTAATGCCAAAAGATCAAAACCTGCTGGAAATAAATTTTGATGTGCTAATGCAAAAAAATGCCTTCTTTAAATTGTTAGCCTGAAATAATTAACAGAAAAACATACTATGCAATGATGTAATGAAAGTATCTGTTTGTTCTATGTAAATAATTTATATTGAAAGCTATTTTTAAGTATAATAATAACACATTATATTGTTGCATTTAAATGTGAAGAACAAACAACATTTTTTAAAACCAAGATCATCTAAGCATGTCAGTTGAGTGAGACAGGAACAATATTGGCATCCAGCTCCTCTGCTACCCAGAGTGCAAGGGAACTTAATGGTGATTACGCTAACTAAACTACTCTTTATACAGTATCTTTGTAAGCCCTGTCATATAAAGTCCTGCTTCTTGAAGTTGTCATATAATGTAGGACACATATTAACTAAGCCTTTTTTTTCATGGGAAAGAACCTCTCCCTCCCTCCGGAATCTTTAAGACTAGAAGACTTCATGTCTTTTTAATAGACTGTAAGACTGAAAGACTGAAAACTCTTGTTACAAAGCTCCACCATGTTTGTTGCTATATTAATAAATCACTGACGAAAAGGACGATTTGATTCAACACCTCCTTCTTGATTTCCTCTTTTTCATCTCTCTCCTCAAAACCTAAAAGCCTCATTTCTTAATCTATTAGAAGCTCAAAGTAGCCTTCAATATTTAGATTATTAAATTAGGATTTATTTGACAGAGTTAATTTCCACCTTAGGATTGTTGACTGTACAAATTTCTAAACAATATTCTGTCTTGTGCATCACTTGTGTAAATTGACATACACTTTTAAAAGCTTCAAATATTTACAAAAGCCACCAATAGACAAACAAACAAAAAACCTACACTCATGTTCTTCACCCCATATCTTTGGCTATATTTTTATGTATTGAGGTAAATATCTGTGCCTTCTACTCTAGACAATTTTACCTCATGAAAGAGTAGAGTTTTACCTCATATGACTTTCACATGATCTTCCAAAAGCATACACTGAAACTACCTATGCATCTTGAATTTTTTTCTACTTGCTATTTGTAATATTAAGATATTACTTACATAAACAAAAGAATGAATAGATATCACAAGATTTAGCATCCTTAAATTATAATCTTGAATCTGCCAATTAGTAAGCTCTAATGGGCCTATTTCAGCCACATCTGTGATATGAATAATGACAGAGATTTTTTTTTTTGATATTTCAAAGCTTAGGCCTATTGCTGGGGCAATCTCTCAGTTGCTAAGTTAATCTTAACTGAACTAATCCTGGGGCCATGTAGAAATTTAGGTTAGGAACTAAAAGGTTTTAAGATAATTTGTATCTTTTCTCTGTCTCTCTCTGTCTTTCATCTCTCGTCTCTCTCTCTCTCTCTCTCTCTCTCTCTCTCTCTCTCTCCCTCTCCCTCTCTCTCTCTCTCTCTCTCTCTCTCTCTCTCTCTCTCTCTCTCTCTCATTCTCCCTCCCACTCTTCCTCTCTCAGCAGTTGTTGAAGATGCTGCAATGACCATAGAGTTGCGAGTGCTGTTGGCCACACAGAGTATGTGCCTGCAATCCTTGTGGACTAAGAGACACCAGCATCCAGTTACAAGGTTAAGTTAAAAGTCATAGTTTTAACATAAAAGGAAGGCTAATCCTAATTCCAAATAGAAGTGTTTGTAGACGGAAACAAAAGAAATTTCTGATGGTTATATATTCATCAAATTCCTCGTAGTCCCTAAACATAGTGGAAGAAATCAGAGTGGTTAGATACATGGGTTATAGCAGGGCACGATACTTGTAAGAGGATCAGAGCTGCAATTAAAATAAAACAATAAATTGAACTATGTTAAATTAGATGACTTTTTCAGTTAATCTACTTTTAAGAATTCCCATATTTTCCCAATTAAAAAAAAATCCGTGTTTCCTATTTTAAATTAATGAAAGAGGCCATACTTAATATCACGCATTTATGGTCAAGTGATCTGTATACACCATTTAAATAATTTCATCATCAGTCTAATATATACGCTAAATTATACATAACAAAATTTTGTAGATATTATTTGTCAAACTCCAGTTAATGGATCCATGTGAAAAAACATGTATGTATACATATTAATGGCTTCAAGGGCATGTGACTAGACTTATTCAACCATATGACATAATAATTTCTTTAGAATAATGCATTTTAAGACTAATGAGACAGTTCAATGTGTGAAGGCCCCAGCCCTCCAAACAGTGACCTAAGTTCAATCCGTAGAATTCACTTTGTGAAAGAAGAAAACTGAATCTTGCAAGTTGTTCTCTAATATCGCCATATATGGTATGGAATATCGATCAGCATACAATCTCTCTCTGTCTCTTTCTCAGTCTCTATCTCTGTCCTTCTTTGTGTCTCTCCATTCCTCTCCCTAACTCATACAAAATAAATAAATAAATAAATAAATAAATGTAAATAAATAAAACAATTGGAACTATATTTCAACATAGCATAGTTCACTAACCTGTTGAGTTGCAAGAAGCATTTTCTACTCAATTATTTTTCAATTAGTATTGTGTACTAGTTGAGGTCTTTGAGATTAGTGAAAAGTTATGCTAGTTTCTTTATATCTATGTACTATTACTGTACTTGGTTTATTAGTCTCACCCAATCATTTGGTTAGACATCTAGTTAATTTTTTTCATTAACTAAAGAATTATTTATTTAAATTTTTTTATGCTCACCTTTGTGTTACTCAAACTGAAGAAATAGCCAACATTTGAAGGTCAAAAGCAACAGTGTGGCATCTTTGAAATGACACCTGCCTTCCTTGTTTGCTAATAGAATGTTTAAGTCTCTCTTTTGAATATATTGATACATGTTTATTTTAAGATATTATATAAAGTTTGTCTTACAGTCCAGTTCAGGACAGATTAAAGCATTGAGAAAAGAAAAATAATGAGAATTTGTAAAACAAGAAACAATGGAGATGAGCACTTATCATTATTGAAGTTGTGTATTACAGTCATATGCTCAGAGGTGATATAGAACTGTCCCGCTTTGTCTCCCTCAGAAAACGCATAAAACAGGAAAGTTGTTTAAAAACTTCATATATCATATGGTTTTATATTTATTAAAAAATGTGTGTGTGTGTGTGTGTGTGTGTGTGTGTGTGTGTGTTTGTGTGCATGTGCCTGTGTGTAGAAAATTGAGTTATGGTAGTCATAGTGCTAAAGGTCATCTGAATAATCATATACTATCTAACAAAAGATCCAGGACCAAGCAATCAAGCATTAGGAATTCTCTTTCAAATTGTTGATCAGGGAGTTCCAAGAGACTCTCACAACTACACATAGATATTGCTGCTTTCCTAGGTAGAGTCCTAGATGTTCAGAGTGAGTCCTTATTGATGAAGACACCATGTCCTTTTGACACAGGACTCAAAAATTGGGGTAGACATGATCCAAAGACCTCCTCCCTGAGGATTGGCTTTAATGGTACTAGAGATATACGATGCAAGCATCCAAAGAATGATTAAAATCCAACCACACTATTTTTTTTCAGCAGAAAAAGGTATTTCAGCAAATTTCAACATGTAAAAGTAAACCATTAGCTTACTCTGAGTGCCAAGCTATATCTGCAATATCTGCAGCACAAATACTACAGAAAGCTTGTAAGGACCAGGGGACCAGGAAGTTGACAGAGAGTCTGTGTTTTCTAGATATATGATGGAGAAACTGTGTCCATTAAATCACAACAATATGACTTTCCAAGAAAGAACTTAACAATGAAATGCCAGTTGACATACAACATGTACGGAGAAAATCTCATGGGAATTCAACCCCTGATGAAGAGCTACAGGAAATTAATGACTACTGCTAGAAAGAGAACTATTTGGCCCCAGTCCTGCGCTCATTAATTTGCTCTACAAATCCACAGGATCAGTCATAAAGACATGTCTATACAAGCAGCAATACATTACATTTATATATTCACTCATGTATTTCCTAATAATCTGAAAAAAGAAGACATGAATTTGAAATATCGAAAGGGCGTGGAAAGTGATACAAAAAAAGAAAGGAGGAGTTACATATGTATAAGTATGAATATGTTATTTAAAAATTGTTTAATTGTTAGAGAAGTAGTCATTATTACTATAGTAATTTGGAGTCCAGTTGGGTTACAGAATGAGTCTCTGTCTCACACAACAATAGTAACAAATGTTCAAATGGCAACATTATGAAAAACAACCTAAAATTTACCATTTAATTCAAGCAACAATCATATACATGAATGACTCAGTATATCCCAGTCTTCTAGTGAGTGGAGCCAGAGATATCTGGACAAATATAAAGACATCCGTGTTTCACACATTCCACTTCTGGAGTATGGCTTTAAACAAGGTAATGAACTGTAGTCTCTGTAACACAAAAATGATGACAATATTAATATACAACACCTTTGGATTCTCTGATAGAGTTAAAACTGAATAAATCAATTATGTTTGATTTGTAATAAAATTATCAAGACATCTGTTTCCTGGATTTTGGTTTAGGAGAAGAAAAAATGGAGGGGCACATATTAAGAAATTGCTTACAAGATTCACAAGTGTTCAAATGAATAGTTACATGAAATAATGGGGAAAGGCAGATATATGAAGAAACTGTTTGAGAAAAGGTACATTATATGAAAGAAGGAAAGTACTCAGGGATGATAAATTGATGAATGACTCATGGAAGAAAATATATACTAAAAGGAAATCACAAAAAATCTCAGAGAAGTTATATGTTCATTACTGAATCCTTGTGGAAATACGGGGTAACGTTAAGGAAAAAAAAAAAAGACAAGGGAAAAAGAAAAGCATGCATTTGATGAGGCACAAGGGTAGAAGAGCTGAGACCATATTCTGGGATAGCTTTTTTTTTTTTCTTGTGTAGTTGCCTGTGCCTGAGTGTGAGTGGTATCACTGTGCCTCCTGTTGTGGGCAATCTAGGGATATGTGCAAAGGAACAAGAGAAGATAAGTTGCAAATCATTTAGTGTTCAATAGTAACACAGTAACTGGAGGACAAAGAATAGCCCTGGGTAAAGACAGAACAAAGGCAGTTTTTCATGGCATTACTGGGGGACAGTTTGCAGGTTTGTTACCACTAAGGTTGTTAAGTATTAGCATGGTACTGAGGGAATTGTCAGAACTGACAATAGATAAATACCAATGGCAAGGAATGAAGAGTGGCTCATAAAAGTGATGCTTATATTGCCCGTAAATGTACTCAAGCATTGACTGAAATAAAAGAAATCATCTGCTTCAGATAGCCATCTAATTAAAGTGATTGTTTATGAAATTAGTGCTTACATTATTGGCTTTATACAAGTATATGACTTACAATTAAAAATACGATGGTAAGAGAATGAAGAAAAAGTAGATACACACACACACACACACAAAGTGAATGTTAGGTGAATTGGGAACTTGGATGGAAAAGCTGTAGCACTCTAGAAACTTAGCATGTTTAATATACCAGTTTAACCCAGATTTTCATATACTTAAACCAGGAGGTGGGAATATTACATGAGATAGACAGGAGTATGAATTATTATATACTCCCCCCAAAAAAGAGAGAGGTTTATCTAATATAGGTAGAAACAATACCTGTGTGAAATCAGTCTCCAGGCCAAAATCATCCTGTAATAAAGCTGCAGGATGTAGCTGGACACACTGTCTACATTCACAGTCAGAAATGAAGAATGCTTTAATATTTCCCTAATCCTCAGCTGGGAAGACTTCAACATTCCTGTGTGTCTCAAGTATTATGATTCTTTTAATTGACATGCCCATGTCAAGCAATATGTATTCACTCACATAGAGGGCATCAATCACTTCCTTTAAGGTACCCTGTCTTCTTCTGTTAGAGCTTCATTGCCCAGGGACCTTTAGTACAATATGAGAAAGCTTAGATTCTTCTAATTAGGACTGTCCATGCTTCCCAGAAACCATATTACAGGTCATGACAAAGACCTTCTTCACCAGGGTCATCTATATGTCCCAGAAAATTCTGGCCCAAGATCCAGTGCTACAGAAAAGACTGGAGGAGCACGGCTTCCCCTGAAAACTATTTTTCCTTTAGCAATTACAGGGTTCTAAACTCCAAATGATACATCTATAATTTACATCCTTAGCCAAAGTCTACAGAGTTATCGTAGAAGCAAATAGTATTGTAAGAAGAAAAAGTAGTGGATGCATGCTGCCAAACAGAATTTGCCAGGTATAACGGGCTATCACATGCAGAAACCCACAAATGCATAACAGATAGACTACATACAAGATTAAACAAGTCAAAATCCCAACATACCTGGGAGAGGGGCAAATGAATTCTTATCTCTAGCTGAGGAGATAAAGATAAATGTTGCCTTCTGGGATAAGTGTCAATTTTCCTAGAGGATTCAGATCCTTAGATATTCAAACTCCAGTAGATGATCTTAAATTCAAACATATTTATGTAATGTCTAATATGTTCTGTGTTTGTATGTATGTTGGGTTGGCTTTTTTTAAGTTGTATACGACATTGGAAAATAAGAGTGTGTGTGTAGGAGAGTATTGGATGCATCGAAAAGTAGAAAATAGAGATGGGTTTGATGAAAGACAATATAAGAGTGTACAAAAGTCTGAAAATTAATAGTTAAAATTAATTATAAAAGTAATGTGGAGACCAATAGAATTTATGTGACCTCTATCTGACCTTTATGTACATATGCAGGTGTACACACAAAAGATACACATGCATACACCATAAAAAAGTAAGTGAAAATTAATATAAATAAAAAGGATATATAAATACTAAATTCAATGTAGTTTCTTGTACATAGGCAGAAAAAATAATGAAAATTCTGATAATATTATAATAATTTTATAGTTTAAAATAGCATATCAAATAGTCATTTTTAATTTTGGAAGAATTCTCTGTTTTACAGAAATTAACCTTAGCAATAGTTAGTAGAAGGGTTTATAGAAAGTACCTGCAATATTTTCATAACTTGTATGTATATCTAAATTCATCTTTTTTAAAAAAATAATTTATTTTTTCTCAAATAGTAATTCATTCACACAGGGGTTATAAACACA
This sequence comes from Grammomys surdaster, assembly GCF_004785775.1. NCBI lineage: Eukaryota > Metazoa > Chordata > Mammalia > Rodentia > Muridae > Grammomys > Grammomys surdaster. The sequence continues at coordinate 3,000,367 of NW_021604698.1, forward strand.
GAAAGACAGGATGTGAGGAAGGGAATGACACTGGAATGTGGGTGTTCATCTTAAAATAAGAGAAATGTTTGCTTATGTGATGTTTGAAATAGAGACAAAAAAGAACCAGAGAGACACAGTGGGAGAATTTACATTTTTAAAAAGTTAAGTATAAAATCATTAAACCAAAAAAAAAATCCTTTTGTAAAATCCTTCTATTATGTTCATTATATAAACTTATATCAAAATGAAAACAAAGTAAAATCATGAATGTGAAATTCTGTAATATTTTCAAGTGTAACAATTTATAATTTTGAGAGGATATCTACGACAATTAAATAAAATTAGAGGTGACTTTAAAGTACTGGTTCTCAAACTTCCTAATGCTGTGAACCTTTAATGTTATACTGACAATATAACCTAGTGTTATACTGACAATAGAAATTAAATTTTGTTACTACTTTTATGAAGCATAATGTTTTCCTGTGGTCTTCGGAAAGCCACAGGTTGAGAATCATTGCTTGAAAAAAATACAACACTCAGAGCCACAAGAAATATAGAATACAGTTAAAGATAGTGTGGTATTTAAACATTCTAATTATCATTCCATTAAGAGGAGAGACAAGGAAGATATTGATTGCTTCAAGATACATTAATTCTTGAAAGTGAACAAAAAGAGAATTCAACAGAAATACATATTTTGCCTCCTGTATCCTTGATGGAGTCATTTCTGTGTCATTGGTAACAAAAGCTTAATGGCATAAAGTGGGACAGACATTGTTGGACTGTCAGTGGATGAAAGACTGTGGTACTAAGAGAAGCTATTAATAGCCAGAAGCTCTGGGGACTAATAGTATTCCACAGATATTTGAGAAGATATTAAAAGTTCTTTAACATAATAAAGTGGAATGCAATTAATTAGTTTCAATGTACTGAACAATGCCATGGTATAAATACCTTTAAATCAGTAGTCAAAGTAGAGCATTTTTCTTCAAATTGTACAGTTCTCATTGAAATTCAGACTCCTGTAAAGACTAGAAAGGGAAATAAATTATACCATGTAAGGGATATTCTCTTGCCTTTTAAAAGGTGCATTTAGACGGGCCTGAAATCAATACATTTAGATGACAGTGTTATTATATATATATATATATATATATATATATGATCTCAAGATTCTCTTGTATAAAATTTAATCTTCACATGTAAGTGCAGCCTTCACACTAGTTTAAGGAAACTTCATGTTGCTAGATATAGAATGCCCCTATAGAAAACCATAAAATTTATTTTCTTAAAATTGTATTCTTCTAAACATAACTACATGGAGTTTACTGTATACTGGACAATCTTCCTAGTATGTGACATAACTTCTTAGTTGAATTGAAAAAGACAGTAATTAGATGTAGAAATGAAGCACAGAGGTATAGTTCTTGTCTAACATGTTCAAGGTTTTATATTCTATACACAGTATCAAATCTAATAATCAAAACAAAACATAACAAAAATTACTAAAGACTGAATTACACAAAGTATATATTACATTTAGAATTTTTTTTACTCACATAAAATGGAAAATTCATTTGAAACATGTTCAGCCTTAAAGAATATTTTTCAACTTGAAATTCAGATCTAGAAAAGGTGATCTCTGAGCCTCATTCCATATTTTTTTTTAATTTAAACCCTTGTATTTATATGCCAGACTCTAAATGCAGCATCACCTAATGAAAATATGGCAAATAACTGCTCTAATTTCTGCGTTATCACTGTTTTTCAGTTTAGATGTAAAAACTTTAGAAACTTTTTGTATTTAAAGTAAATGTAAACAAGATAGTTACATAAAGAATGAGACTCACTTTAATCACCATTTTCATTCATATACAAATCATTGGATAATAAATATATAACAGAACTACATTATATTATTGATAACACCAGGATAAACAACAGCATACTATAATATCTGTGGAAGCATTATCAGGATTTTGAATGCATCAGTGTCATGAAGAACATAGAAGATTTTAGAGAGATACACTTCTCCAATAATCCAAGGAATGATAATTTTAAAGTGAGAGATGTGGAACTGGGAAATTTCCAGAATTTGACAGACTTCTATATGTAATTAGAATAAGCACAAAACTTGATAAATTGTTATTACTGTTTTTGAGATATCTGGACCATTAACACTTTGATGGGATAGGAGAAACAACCTGTGACTAAGTTTTCAAATGGACAGTCTGAGTGTTCATACCTAAAATATTTCTATTTTGAAATTTGTTACTACAGTAATTGTTGTACATGTTGTTGCATGCATGTGTTGTACGTGTCAAATTCTCACACTTAGTATGTAAATTGTCACACAGAGATAGTATTTTACTAGTGATATTTTTTTCTCTCAAAATCAGTCATACGGAATTACATTTTTTTCTCGAAATATTTTCTATTAACTTTTTGCACAAATTTTTTCACAAATATACTTAAACTCATAATTCCCACAGATAAGCTATGTAGAGATAAACACACACTTTTTTTTTTTTTAGTTATTGGACGTCTCATTGTCTTTCATTAATCAGTCTTATCATTATGCAAGGTATAAAATGTATTTCAAATACAAGGAGGAATTCATTATCTTGTTTAATTTAATGATGGACAGAAGCAATGGCTGAGAACAATATTTAATCCTCAATGTATCTTCTATCTCCATTAGATCCAAAATTATGAGATTGATCCTGCCATTGAATGAGTAAATAATGAAAATAATTTATTTTGGTTTAATTATATGCTTTCTCCCACTATCATAACAAATGACCACAATGTAGTATTGGCTTACATTATACAAATGCAGTATGCTCTACACATATCTATTCTACACATGACATGTGGCTAAAACCTACTTATAAATGAAGCTGAAGTATTTTTCTGAAATGCTAGTAAAACTATTTCCTTGATTTTTCAAGTATCCAAATGCCACTACTATTTTAGTGTGTATGTTGTACATGACCTCTTTTTTCCATCTTCAAAGATGATAAAGGTAAGTCTGAATATTATAAAATCCATCACCCATGCTTCATTCTCTTCCCTTAATAAAGAAAGACCCATGAGACTCACTGGTCCTTGACGATGATTCTATTTTAAGGTAAGCTGATTTAGTTTCATCTGTAACTTAAGTGAGTTATTTTTACATGCAATGTGATTTATTTAATATTTCTGTAAGTCAACATTCAGGCTTATTTGGGAGGGTGCTATTCTGATTGACCAAACCGATATCACACAGGACTGAAAGATATTGCCTAGGTTGATAACATATACCACATCTCATTTCTCCTATAAATTAAGATTCAGAAAACCTATGAGAGGATACAGCCTCCAAAGGTAGCAACCATATTTTGGGGTATTTTGTTTGCTTGTTTGTTCCTCTCAGGAAATCATCCAGTACTATGCTGTAAATAGTCTAGAGGTATTTTTCTGCCCCCATTAAAATTACTTTGATGTTATTTCTTCCATTAGTAGAAAATTTTTCCCTGAAAAGAAATATATGCAACCTTAATTGTTCACTAAAACTTGAATATTAGTGTGTGAAGAAATGGTAATTGGGATAGATTCTTGCCCCACAAGCACAAGGACTTGAGCTAAAATACCCAGAACACAACGCGAATCAGATGTGGTAGTAGAGACTTATAATCAAAGTAATCCTATGGCAAACTGAAAAGTAGAAACTTGTAAGCTAGCTATCCTGCAATAGACAGTATTGAACAACAAAGAGATAGTGTCTCAAACAAGATAGAAGATGAGGACAAACAACCAAAGGTTGTCCTCTGACCACTGTTATCAAGGTATAAGTGCACAGTGTTGTGTGTATTTCTATATTCGCATGCTTGAGGATGCATATACAAACATCATAGTCAAATATAAAAGAAAGAAAGAGAAGAGAGAAAATGACATTTTAAGAATAGAAATCAACTCTTAAAGGCATAGCACTTTACGTAAATGCTAGTGAATTTCTGCATTGGAAGAGATGCAGGTGAAGAGGTTGAGGTATAATATGATGATTCTCCTTTTCACACAGAACTTCTACTAATATTGAAGCTAGCACTACTAAACCACTACTACAGAATTATTTTTACTCACTGTATTTAGACAAAATTGGAACATGATTATTTATTTACAAAGTAAACTGTTAAATATGGTAGAATGTCATTGCGAGAAGAACCTATTACAGGACCATAATTTGTCCATAAATTACCATGGTGCTTGAATACACTGTATGTATATTCATTTAAAAGTCATAAACATATTTATATTTTGAAGCCAATTTATAGTTATTAAACTTTTAAAAGGCTATGATATAAACAACCTATAAATAAAATTAAAGGCCAAAGTAAATATTTTCCTAATGCTTGACATTCAACCCAAGAGCTATTTAACAGCTACTTAATGCCAGAACAGCACTGCTCACCAAAAATTTAGTGCAAACAACCTATGTAAGTTAAATTGTTTTAGTAGACATTTTGCTGGCATCAAGCAAGTTAAAGAAAACATTTTTTATCTTAGTTGATACTACATAAGGAAAAGTTAATCATTTAAACTTTATCAGTATTATACTTATAATAGGATAATATTTATCAGTGATAAGACACTAAAGTTAGGGATTCCTTTTAACATTGAAAATATCTTTTATTTTCCATATGAAGTATAAATATACTACATAGCTATGGCTAGACAGCTTCAATTATAGTCAGAACACAGAAAGACACAATCCTAAAAATAAAGACATAGTAACTTCTGATTCCTGCCCACAGATATAGTTGATCAGAACCAAAACATTTAAACTCTGACAATAGACAAAAATAAAATCATATATTTATAAGAATACAAACAGGAGTCTAAGTAATAACATATATTTTTTTCCACATTAGAAGTGTCCTATATTCTTAGATATAAACATGTTATTTAACATAGTATCTTCATAAACAGAGACAACTTGGAAAAGTGACAGGATAATCAAGTAGCCTTTATAATCTCATGGGTTTACTAATGTGTGACCATGGGCACATTTTCTTATTGCCTTCTTTTCTACACATCTGGCCTGATTATATCCATCACAAAAAGTAAATGAAATAAAAAATACAATTTTTTCAAGTTAAAGTCTTCTGGGTATATGTTATTCAATAAATGTAAAGAGTATATTCTATTAAAACACAAGGACTCTTTTTTTTCTTTTTTTTTGGACTCTTTTTTAATAAAATCAAACTGCCCAATATTCATTCCATGCTTATTTTCCACTATGTCAGTATTATATAAAGAATAATTCTAACTTCTTCTCAGACAATGGTCATGTCAATGAGTGGAAACAAGTAGGGAGGTGGAGAATTAGCTATCTTATATTTTACCACAGGTGATTAAAAAAATAACTCTCTGGATTCCAATTCTCATAGGCTGAAACTAATAAATTAGGTGTCAAAAGAAAAACACCTGGCCGGGGCATCAAGCCTTCACAGGATGAAGAGCCTCCCCTCCCACTGATGCTAGATAAGGCCGTCCTCTGCTACATATGTAGGAGGAGCCATGGGTCCCTCCATGTTTATTCTTTGGTTGGTGGTTTTGTCCCTTGGAGCTCTTGGGGGTCTGGTTAGTTGATATTGTTTTTCTTTCTACGGGGTTGCAAACCCCTTCACCTCCTTTAGTAACGATTCACACAGTGCCAAATTGGAGGGATTAATAACAACTTTGTTTGGTTTAGTATTATGCATGAAAATAATTATTTTAAGTTTTTAGTTTCAGAATTTTATGAGCTTTTTCCTTAAAATTTTAAAGAAACAGTGTGAAAAAAAATCTGTGGTGTTAATGCTGAGTTTTGAGAGGTCTGTCAAGATCAAATTAGGCAATGTTACACTCAGTATAGTAAAGTATTGTAGCATAGCCAGCAGCTGCATCACTTGGAACCAGCAGTTTAAATATTGATTCCTATTTTCGTTCTTATCATAAAGATCTTGTATTAATAATCTGAGAAATGTGTCAAATTAATGTTACTACTTACTTACAAACATGATTTAAATTATGTTAAATCTGAATTATTTCCCTAATATTTTACTTCTGTTTCTGAATTCATACTTTAATTTTATGGGATATATAAAATGAAATATTCAATTTTTAACAGACAGCATGAAATTTATAAATGTAATTAGGCCAAACATTTTAAATATGTTTTCTTCTAGAGACTTTAAGGAAAAGACTAGGTGAACATCACTATAATATGTATTCTTGTGAAAAAATGCAAAATTTTAAGATTACATTTCAAATGAGAAAAATTTTAGTTTGGTTCAATGTCTTTACATATGAGTATAACCTTGAAATGTTCACACTTTCTAGTTAAAAATCTTTAATCAATTTTATTTGTAAGGTTATTATTCTCCAGTATAAAAATTCTAAAATCCTTAACAGCATACCAATCAATTCTGTCCAGGTTATTCACAAACTCTATATAATTGAACATTATATGATATTGATCATATGTACTTATCTATATCTATCTTAATTTACTAAAAATCTTTTTTCCTCTATATCTTCTAAAGAGAATAATAATTACCTCATTTAACAGGTAAAATTTTGGAAAACAAAATGAAAATATTCAAACACTAAAAGTGTGAGTTTTGAAGTAGAAAATTTTACTTAACCAAGATATAAATTTATACCAAAATATTGATTCAAGACAAAGGATTAAAACTTTCTCTTACCCAAATGTGATTAAATGTAAGTTAATTTCTCTTTAAAGAAGCGATGGCATGGACAATTTTTACCACATTGTTAAAAACTTTAGTTTCTCCTTGTCTTTGTAGATCTTTAATTAAGGTAGTAAGTAATCTGTACTTAGGCTGAAACCTTGAATCAACAAAAATGCTTACTTCCTGTACCAATTTTCTTCCCATTCATTGTGAGAAAACAGGAGACATCATTTCCTAGTATTTTATGTTCTTAGTAATATAAATATAAACTTTTATTACTATCACTGTTCTGTAGCACTTACTAGGTAAGGAAAACATAAAACATGCCATAAAGACTGATAAAGGTTAAAGACTGTAATTATGGTTAATGCTCTCAAATGTATTTATAACACAAAATATTTCTAAACAAATAAAAATGTCTTAGACATGAACATAATAGTTTACTACCTCAATTTTGAAAGTGGAAGTTTAACAATAAACCTGAAAGTACTCAGTTGAACACAGTGTGTTTAACTCATTGAAATACCCTGTTGTGAATGTCCTCTCTTTATGTTTCGTAAAGAATGGTTTTATCCTATCATTTTAATCATTGCGAAACACAGGTAGTTTTTTTTGTAACTACTCTGTTTCCAGCATTCCCCTCTGCTTTCAGACAGACTACTCAGGATTAAGGTATAACACAGAAAATATTATATAATGATATTTTCTGCAAGATCCAGGTGATCCAGGAGATGATATATGTAGCACGTACTAAATATTCAACGTTGTATCTTATAGCTTACTATAAGTGTTGTCCTGATAAATGGTTTCAATGAAAAGAAGCAATAAAACTGTTATCAAAGAGGTTTGATTATCCTTACTAAGATTATAACCAGAGTCATAAGTCTAAGCATTTTGAGCCAAGAGCGATTTTTACTTTTAATTAAATGCTCTTAAGCTGCCTTTTTCTTATGGATAAAATGTAGTATTTTAAAGCAATAAGAACATGCTCACATATTTTTGAAAGACTATGTAATTCTTCTAGTGAAAATAATTATTTTTTTCTAAAAATACTGAATACTTGAAATTGAAGTCACTCAGTTTCTGAAGACAGTATTTGCCAGGCAGGTACATGTTAGGCAGACTCTATTCACTCATGGTTATCAGGGTAGCTCCTCTTTCTTTAAGTGTTGGTCTCTCATACACCTGAGTACAATTCATTTCTCTGAATCCCATTAATTCTTCGTAGGACCCTGAAAGGCAGCCTGGTTTCTGGTCGAACACTAGCTAGAAACCCCCAGAGACCCCAGGTGATCCTGAGGGGCCCTGGGTGGGACTGCAGGTTACCCTAAGAGACGGCAAACATTTCACCATGTCCCAGACTCCAGGTCCCGACAGGAGGCTGCAACTCTTCATAGATTTGTGTCCTTCAGTCACAGAGGACAACCCCCCACCACAGCCCCTCCACAGGTTCGTGACTACAGGCCAGGTAGCCTCAAGACAGATCCCTATATTAATGAGGTACCTAAGGGCCAGAAGGGCTTAGACAATTTAAGTTTTCCTTCCTAGATACTCTTCCCTGCAAAAGGTATTTAACCTCAGGCCCGCCCTGAGAAAGGGGGGGTACTGTTTCTCATCTACTTTCCGCCATGACAATAAACATCTTAAAGCCACTGACTGTTTCTATTTCATTGGGTTCTACCAGGGGGGAAGCAATGGAAAAGGAGTTCGTTTACAGAATCCCACAGAAGACCTCTCTACTTTTCCAGCCATGGTAATCACCAACCCAAGCAAGCTGCCTGCAACCAAGCCAAGCCAAGCCAAGCCAAGCCAAGCCAAGCCAAGCCAAGCC
>NW_021604698.1:3008905-3094961 GCF_004785775.1 Grammomys surdaster
CCAAGCCAAGCCAAGCCAAGCCAAGCCAAGCCAAGCCAAGCCAAGCCAAGCCAAGCCAAGCCAAGCCAAGCCAAGCCAAGCCAAGCCAAGCCAAGCCAAGCCAAGCCAAGCCAAGCCAAGTCAAATCAACATGACAAGCCAAGGACTCATCACTGTGGGGTACAGCCTGAATTTCTTTCCTCCTTTCCCGTTTGGCAGTGAGCCAGTCCAGCCTGTTGTGTTGGCCCCTACTTTGTTCACAGCTCTTCTGTGGCTTCCAGTGGCACTTGGGTGCCCAAGAGCCTGGGAACCATATTGTCCTAGGCCACTTGGCAGTCCTGGGGACTGCCCCCCTCCTCAACTCTCTCAGGCCCACCCAGGACCTCAGATTGTGCTCCTCCACCCCTGGAGCAGGGTCCCGTGGCTTCACATAGCCAGAATCATGCCTGACCTGTGCGGAGTGATTGTAGTTAAACTTCCTACACTTCTGCCTCACCAAGCAGCCCTGAGCCCAGTGATGGGGCAGATGCAGGACCCCCATTTACCCAACAATTCTTGTTCTTAGCTCTTCAGTCTTCCCTGACATACCATTCTCTCTCTCTCTCTCTCTCTGTCTCTCTCACTGTCTCTCTCTGCCTCCCTCCCTCCCTCCCTCCCTCCCTCCCTCCCTCCCTCCCTCCCTCTCTCTCTCCAGACTCAAACTCTACCATCAATGTATCTCATGTTCCTACATAGCTGAGAATTCATAAACTACAAAAATACAGTTAAGCAGGAAACTTTTTATTCCCGTGAACAAACAGGTAAGTTGAATGTTGATTTTGGGTGTTGTTTAGGGATGGTTTCGTCAGAATATTCCATAAGGAATGTGATTTTTTCAAATATAAATATACTGTTAGAAAATACCACAAAAAGACTGTATCCTGCTGCGAATTCTAGACATGGCAGTGGGAGAAATGTATTCAGAACATAGTATATGAAAAAAATCTAATAAAAATGAAACAATGAAAATATCAATAACAACCTTGTAGAAAAATTGATCTATCAGAGAAATATAGAAAACTTATATTCCTGTTTTGAATTTTAGTTTCACAGAAAGACGGGTTAAAATACTTATTAAGGTAAATATAATCGATGTTTAGGAGAAAGTTTTGTGAGTAAAGGCTTTTGAGATAGTAGAAAGTACCCAATTTGATAGTTGTATTTATCTAATTCATCTATCTAAAATCAGCTCTATCGAATAGAAACATCCTGCTATTTTAGAGAATCTCGTATTTTCTGACAGAAACAATCTCTATCAAGAATTCAATTGCCTTCATTTATTCAAAATCATATAAGACTCGGCTAAGTAAATTGCTTTACCCTCTGCATCATGTCTTGCTAGTTTTATTAATGAAGCACAAAGGCTGGCATTAAGTCATAATGTCACATAGAAGCAGTGATCAAATGAACTAAGCTCTTGCTTTTCCTATACATGGAAACTTGCAGAATTCTATTCATTCTTGGCTAAAGTGTCAGTTTCCTACACTGTAAAATTGATTGCTACATTTATTTGGTGTAAAAGCTACCACTTACATTTGGTGATGCTTTAAACTTTAAACGTGGTGATTTTTCCACTAGGTAATAGAAGTTCGGCAAACATTATCAGTGATCCGGGCATAATTTTTTGACTCCTTATCACCTGTGTGTGGAAGAAAATTTTATATTCATAAATGAAAAGGATCTTTATTGTTTTCTATAGGCCTGTTAAGTCGTGTATTCTCACAAAGTTTCAAGCTTGGTATGTGGTAGGGTTTATTTGAGCTATTTGGAAATAACTACATTAGCCGAGAGAATTTGGTTAATGGACAATGGGGATCAGTTAACCCCAAATTTCTCTTTTCTCTCCCTATTTTCTCCTTTGCAGTGAGTTATCCACAGCCTCAGCTAGAATGGCATAAATTTGCTTTGTGTTGTCATGAAACACAATCATCTATCTATCTATCTATCTATCTATCTATCTATACATCTATATATTTATATCTAATGTTCTCATAATTTGAGATATATAAATTTGAGATCAATAAATGAATGGAAATGGATATATGATTAAGTGTAGTGTTATTGCCTACCCCAGTACATGGAACAGCACATCATGACCCACTGCACAATTCTGCCTGCCTCCCATAAAGCTGGCTATAACCCCCTCATACACAGATGAGACAATCAAACCTCATGTCACCTCCAATAACCCCAACTGTGGGGACCTCAGCAAGCCTAACAGCCCTGTGTAAAAGGAGTCGTTAACCAGGGTCCCTTTCAGTCACTCCTTATAGCCCACCTTCATTTCTTTGTAACCTGTGGATTTGTAGAACTATTTTCTACTAGGAACTTTATAGACAGGACACCTTTTGGGGACATGTAACCCCACACCCACTATACATAGCTAAGAACCAGATTGTGCACCAGTTACCAAAGAATGGAACACCCAACGAACAACAACAAAAACAGATATCTACTGCAAGAATTGCTTCAAATATATTCATTCCAGATTCCTATATCCCAGCACAAAACCACAAGTATGAGTGAATAATCAAGGTGATATGCCTCCTCTAGAATCCAGAAACCCTATTTTAAAGGACCCTGAGAAAATAAAAAAGTACAAGATAAAGACTTAACATAGTGATTAGGAGTACATTCAATAACCTTAAGATTGTATGAAAAAAATCATTGAATACACAGTTTAATGAAGGAATGAAAACAACTCAAGATGCAAAAGTAGAGTTTAACAAAGAAAATAAACCACCAAATACAGGAAACATTTCTGTAAGGCAAAGGACACTGTCAATAGGACAAAAGGACAACCAGCAGATTGGGAAAAGATCTTTAACAATACTACATCTGATAGAGGGATAATATCCAGTATTTACAAAGAACTTAAGAAATTAGACTCCAGACAACCAAATAACCCTATTAAAAAATGGGGTATAGAGCTTAACAAAGAATTTTCAACTGATGAAACTCAAATGACTGAGAAGCACCTAAAGAAATGTTCAGTATCCTTAGTCATCACAGAAATGCAAATCAAAACAACCCTGAAATTCCATCTCACACCAGTCAGATTGGCTAAGATTAAAAACTCAGATGACAGTAGATGCTGGTGAGGGTGTGGAGAAAGAAGAACACTCCTTCATTGTTGATGGGACTGCAAGATGGTGCAACCACTTTGGAAATCGGTCTGGTGGGTCCTCAGAAAATTGGACATAGCATTACCTGAGGATCCAGCTATACCACTCCTGGGCATATACCCAGAAGATGCTCTAACATATAACAAGGATATATGCTTAACTATGTTCATAGCAGCCTTATTTATAATAGCCAGAAGCTGGAAAGAACCCAGATGTCCTTCAACAGAGGAATGGATTCAAAAAATGTGGTACATTTACACAACGGAGGGAGTATTACTCAGCTATTGAAAACAATTTGAGAAATTCCTAGGTAAATGGATGGAACTAGAAATTATCATCCTGAGTGAGGCAAGCCAATCACAAAAGAACACACATGGTATTCACTCACTGATTATTGGATATTAGCCCAGAACCTTGAAATATCTTGGAATTTGACTTATAGGCCACATGAAGCTCATGAAGAAGGAAGACCAAGTGGGGGTGCTTCGGTCCTTCTTAGAAGGAGTAACACAATACTCAAGGGAGCAAATATGGAGACAAAGTGAGGGACAGAAACTGAAGGAAGGGCCATCTGGAGGCCATTCCACCTGGGTATCCATCCCATGTGCAGTCACCAAAGGTAGATGCTGATGTTGAAGTCAGGAAGTGCATGCTGATAAGAGCCTGATATAGATGTCTCCTCAGAGGTCCGAAAGAGTCTGACATATTCAGAGGCAGATGCTCACAGCTAGCCATTGAACTGATCATGGGGTTCCCAATGGAGGAGTTAGAGTGAAGACTGTTGGAGCTGAACGGGTTTGTGGCCCCATGAGGAGAGCAACAATACCAACCAACCAGAGCTCCCAGGGTCTAAACCACCAGCCTGGGAGCATTTTGGGAGGGATCCATGGTTCCAGCTCTATATGTAAGGGTGGATGGCCCTGTTGGGCATAGGTGGGAGAAGAGATCCTTGGTCTCATGAAGGCTGGACCCCCCAGTGGGTGGGAATTTGAGGGTGGGAAGGTGGGAGTAGGGGGTAGGTAGGGGAAGCAGAGAAGCAGGAGGAAGGGTGAGAGGATTGGGTGTTCCTGGGTGGGTGGGTGGGAATGGAGTAAGGGGATAATATATGAAATGTAAATAAAACATCCAATAAAAAAAAAAAAAAGAAAGAAAGACCCAGAAAGTTAAACAAAAATTCAGAGGCAAGGGAAATCAACAGGTTAAAAAAAATGAATAAAGAATATTACATCTTAAAATTAAGGTAGAAGAAATGGATAGCTTGGTCAAAGAAAATTTAATAATATTAACAATCATAATAATAGTAGTAGTAGTAGTAGCCTAGCAAAAAACTATCTAGAAATTATATGTAACAATGAAAAACCGTGTGTGTGTGTATGTGTGTGTGTGTGTGTGTGTGTGCTTGTGTGTGAAGAAATCCTATGTTTAACTGGCTTATAAAACTATAAGCAGTGTTTTCAAAAGAGAAAACAAAATGGATCAGAAAACTAACAAATGTTGAAAATCTTTAATCATTAGGAAACAAAAAATTTAATTTACTTTGAGATTCCTATTGTTATTCTTTAATCTTTTTTTACAGTTCAAATTTTAACACCCTCCTAGTCCAACTCTCTGACTGTTCCACATCCTATACCTCCTCTGTTCTCAGTTTCCAGGAGGATGTCCCCACCCCTACCCCCACCCCACCAGACCTCCCAACTCCCTAGTGCCCCAAGTCTCTCTAGGGAAGGTTAGGTGCATCTTCTCTGACTGAGTCCAGACTCAGCAGTTATCTGCTGTGTATGTGTTGAAGGCCACATATCAGCTGATGTATGCTGACTGGTGGCTCAGAGTCTTGGAGATCTAGGGTGTGCAGGCTAGTTGAGACTGCTAATCTTCCTATCGGGTTGCCCTCATTCTTAGCTTCTTCCAGCTTTTCCCTAATTCAACCCCAGGGCTCACCAGCTTCCATTGGTTGGGTGTAAATATCTGTATCTTATTCTTTCAGCTGTTTGTTGAGCCTTTTGGAGGGCAATCATAATAGGCCCCTATTTGTAAGAACACCATAAGATCAGTAATACTTTCATGTCTTGGGGCCTCTCCCTGAGCTGGATCCCACTTTGTGCCTGTCAGTGTACCTCCTTCTCATCAGGCTCGTCTCCATATTTTTCCTGCTGTTCTTTCAGACAGGAGTGATTCTGGGTCAGAGTTTTTGACTGTGGGATGGCAACCACATCTCTTCACTTGATGCCCTGTCTTTTTACTGGAGGTGGAATCTGCAAGTTGTCTCTGGCACTGTTGGCTATTTCATCTAAGGGCCCTCCTTTTGACTCTTGGCTGTTTTGTTATTATTGTTGTTTTGCTTGTTTGTTTGATTTATAACTCAAAGTTTGAAAGTCAATACATCACAAGATCTAGTTAATAATGTTCTTGAGCTTATACCTAAAGAAATCTACATCTATTTCCAGAGATACTTTCTCATTATGTTTACTAATTTATAGCTGTTCATAATAGCCAATAATTGGAGAGTGTCATGAGGTCCAGGAATTGGTACATTTATACAACTAAAAATTAATCACCTCTTAACAATAATAAAATTATGATGGCTATAGTTAAATAGATAGATCTATAAGCTAGAAAGTGTTATTTTGATAGAAGTAACACAGATGCAAAGTAACAAATATGTGGATGTTATTCCATTGTGTAAATGTACACATTTATAACTGGATATTAACCATAAAATACAGGATAACCATGCTAATATCCAGTTATATATCCCAAAGAAGCTAAGTAACAAGGAGGGCCCAATGGAGCATGCTTAAATCTCATTGAGAAGGAGAAATAAAATAGGGTGGATAGAGGCAGTAAAATGGGTGTGAAAGGGGGAGGGGAAAAGAAGGGATTAATTGTAGGGAGGCCAGAGGGAGAGAGAACTTGCATGGGTGGGGGGTTTCATGGATGAGCTAGGAAACAAGGACAACAGAAACTCCCAGACATCAAAGAGAGTGATCCTAGAAATAGGAGATATAGATACTTCTCTAACCAAGAAAAACGTCAACTGGAGGGATGAGACCACCCGTTCAGCCGCAACATTTTCTAACCCACAATTTTCCCTACAAGATGTGCATGTATAAAGAGGGTCCAGAAACGGAAGGAATAACAAACCAATGAATACTCTGATATGAGATCCATGCCATAAGACTATTAATGACTTCCAGCCTGGAGCCAAGCCTGTCATCTGAGAGGATTCACACAGCAGCTGACGGAAGGAGATACAGAGATAGAAGGCAGAGGAGAAAGGTAATCATCAATATCATCCAAATCCAAGACTGTGAAGTACAACAGCAATATGTCTGTAAGGTATACAGGTGCAATCGTAGCAGAAATATTTTGGGAGTAATTAACTGCTTTTTCACTGAATTAATGCCTACACTATGAGATAAAACACATGGCTGAAATATGGATTTATATTCTACAATCTACTTGAATTGTTAAATCCTGACATTGCTCTGAAGAGTTTGCGGCAGGTACTGTACTTTTAGATATATATTTTGATTGAAAAACAAGACAACATTAATCTTACCAGTATGTGTGACTTAAGCCTTCTAATGCATAGTGAGGTATTCTTTTTGAAATTTTGCTAATAATTTGGTACATCATTAGCAATTTTAATAGAGAAGCTTGCGATTATTCCATCATTCTCAGCATATGCTTTCAAGCTATAAGAATAACATAATAATATAATAATTCCTATACTGTTACTTAAACATTCCTTCTCAGAGCATTGCATTCTATTTGTTCCTGAACATTAAATCCTTAAAAATTCATTTTTAGATGTTCACAGCCTTTAGGATTATGCTATTCTTATATCGTAAAGCCATACTCTGGACATTTTAATGAAGATCCACATCACAACATTCAGGAAAACGTTGCGTGTCATAATGTTTCTGGCCTAAACTCATGTATGATCTACTTAAAATTCTATTTAAGTATTTCTTTTAAATATACGTTTATTTTAACTTAATCACATATATAATTTGACATCTAGGATGCTTCACAAAGAAATCAGAACTTAAAAATTCATGGAAAAGTAACTGGCAAGTATAAACCATAAAGAAAAAAATCAATATATAAAACAAATATATAGTCAAAGACAATTCCTATTTATAACTACCTGATTATCAGAAATATATTCTACAAAAACAATGCAGTGAGAAGGTGCTTGGATACTATGACATGTGCAATACTATTGCAAAAGTGTGCACATCTAGATCACTGAGTGCTAAGCTATATAAAAGTAATTATTTATTTTTCTGTTAGTATGAATCAAAGCTTCCAGAAATATAATAGAGCTACCCAGTAGGGATAGTATTTCAAGCCAACATCAGCTAGATTTTGTTTTCTGTTATATGATTCAAGTATCTGATATCTACAATAGGTTCTTATTCAAGTTGTTGAAATGAATAAAAATGGAAATAATCTGTAGCATTTTAGAGTTAAGTAGATTGTGACACCTAAGTGGCCACAAAACTGATAAACTATTACTGACATTGGGATTTTCATCTGTTTGCATCTGGTGACTAGTAAGGTAATTATTGCCCTGATATAGATAATTCCATTTCTATTTATATATCTATTTATATAACTATTTCTATTTATATATCTATGTATATGTGTATGTGTATGCCTGTGTCTATGTTTGGGTATAGTCTATATCTATGTTGATAAATTTAAATAAAACATTACATTTTAGAAAGTTTCTGCAGTAATAGTTTTTACATGGTCTTTTCCCAAAGATTTTTAGTGTTAAATATCCCTCCTAATATACGCTTGTCTACAACATGCTTCCAACTTTCAAACTATTTAATCTGTCTTTTTTCATGATTCTTCCTTACAATTTTATAATAAAGTATAATATAATGTTATTATACCTTTTCTACATTGACAACCTACACTCCCACTATGTATACTGCTTTATTTCTTCTGCTGTGTAGAAATTCCAGATGAAACACATATTTCTGAAGATTTACCACTAACACCACAAATGACAGAAATCATTGTTTGTTTCTATTTGAGTTTGGGTTACATCAGTCAAAGAGTTTATTGAGTTTGAGAGTTTATTGTTCCTTTTATGTATGTGTGAATTTATAATTTCACTTTTTACTGTTGAAAATACATTATTCTCTCATATAATATATCCTAGCCACAGTTCCCTTCCCTCTACTCTCAACACCATTCTCCACTTCCCATCTTCTCCAGATCCACTATTTGCCTTCAGAAATGAATAGGTATGCAAGAGACAACAACCAAACCCAATAAAATGAGATAAAATAAGAAAAGGTAAAAATCCTCATACTGACATTACACAAAGCTACCCAATAGGAATTAAAGAGTCTCAAGAACAGGAAAAGTATCAGAAACACACCCTCCCCCACTGTTAGGAATCCTACAAAACAAGAAACTAACAATCATAACATATGCAGTGTACATGGTACACACCAAGGCAGGGCTCATGTTTGGGATCTCAGTCTCTTGAAGCCCCTATGAGGCCTGCTAGGTTGACTCAGTGGGCCATGTTTTGTTATTCTTCTTCCCTCTGTTGATTATAATCTTCCCTTTTCTTTCTGCTGTGGGTTTTTCTGAGTTCTAAGGTGAAGGAACTGTTGGTGACTTCCAGTTTAGATTTTTCCCACATAAGGTAGAGTGTGGATCTTTGAACTGAAAGAGAATTTTATTTTTCTTAACAGCTGAATAAGACTGCATTATATAAATGTATCACATTTTGATTATTCATTCATCTTTTGGTGATCAACTAATATTCTTATATTGTCTTTGGAGTTATATAGGAAAAAAGTGCTGCCTGTATTTTCTTAAAATTTCTTTGCTTTCTTGTATTCTATCTCGTTTTTCACCCCTTTAAAAACTAAACACTGTAAGTTAAGTCGTTTAAGTGGATAAATATAGGAAACGACACAGCAAAGCATCAAACAGTTAATTCTATTTATCTTTAGAATTTTCAATATCTGCAAGTAGACCTACAGTGAGAAAGTCCCCAAAATAAAATGTGACCAGCTGAAAACATGTAAAAATTACACAGAAAGTATAAGAGTAGATAATAGGCAAGATTAAAATTGAGCGTTTAAAGAAAAGTGGGATGCTTATTGAAAAATAAAATTAGTAAGAAAACAATTATAAACAAAAAGATGAATCAGAATCTCCATCCTATTTTGTGGATATTTCTCAAACTTGTATAAATCAAACATAAAAAGTAACCAACCCTAGTGTACAATTGTAGGTATCATATACCATGATTTTGAAGCAAAATGATTCCAGGAAAAGGATACTTTGGTTCATTAAATGAAAATCGATTCATTGATAAAAAATTGCTTAAATACTGCTGAGAAGGAAAATAATTTAACAAGGCTAGCTATAATTATTTAAAACAATTATGTGGATTGGAGAAAGAGGAACATTCCTGAATTGGTGATGGGATTGCAAGTTGGTACAACCACTCTGGAAATCAGTCTGGCTGTTCCTCAGAAAACTGGACATAGCACTACCTGAGGACTCAGCTATATCACTCCAGGGGATATACCCAGAACATGGTCCAACATGTAATAAAGACACATGTTCTACTATGTTCATAGCAGCCTTATTTATAATAGCCAGAAGCTGGAAAGAACCCAGATGTCCTTCAACAGAGGAACAGATACAGAAAATATGGTACGTGTATACAACGGAATACTACTCAGCTATTAAAAACAATGACTTCATGAAATTTGCAGGCAAATGGGTGGAACTTGAAAATATCATCCTGAGTGAGATAACCCAAGCACAAAAGAGCACACATGGTATGAACTCCCTGATAAGTGGATATTTGCCCCAAAGTTCGGAATACACCAGATTCAACTTACCAATTACATGTAGCCCAAGAAGTAAGACCAAAGTGTGTATGTTTCAGTGCTTCTTAGACAGGGGAACAAAATATTTCCAGGAGGAAATATGGAGACAAAGTGTGGAGCAGAGACTGAAGAAAAGGCCATCCAGAGACTGCCCAACCTGGGGATCCATCCCATATTCAGTTACCAAATCCAGATGCTATTGTGGATGCCTGGAAGTGCTTGCTGACAGGAGACTGATATGGTTGTCTCCTGAGAGGCTCTACCAGAGCCTGACAAATACAGAGGTGGATGCTCGTAGCCAACCATTGGACTGAGCATGGGATCCCTGATGGAGGAGTTGGAGAAGGGACTGAAGGAGCTGTGAAGGTTTGCAGCCACCTTGGGGGAGTAACAGTGTCAACTGGCCAGACCCTTCGGAGCTCCCGGGGATTGGAACACCAACCTAAGAGTACTCATGGACAGACACATGGCTCTGACTACATATGTGGCAGAGGATGGCCTTGTTGGACACCAGTGGGAGGAGCAGGTGAGTGTGTGGTAGAGCACCCTCACAGAGGCAGGGGGAGGGGGTATTGGATAGTGGGTTTCTGAAGGGGAAATCTGGAAAGGGGAAAATATTTGAAATGTATATATAGAAAATATCCAATAAAAAAATGAAGAAAAAACCATTTTGAAGGATTTTAAATTCTTTTGACTGTATTTACTGATTCTGATATTTCTCTAATGAAACTGTCTATCCACTATTAAATAAAAATTTTATAAAGACTTCAGTTTATGATTTACTGGTTCCCTAATTATTGTTCCTGAAACTTGTGCAAATATTATAGTCAGATTCTATAATAAATGAAAATAAAGACACATTTTCGTAATTTTTTTGTGCTGGTTAGTTCTGGCAATTTGACACGCACTAGAGAAAACTTGAGAAGTCAGAATTTCATTGAGGGTTTTGTAGGACATTGCTTTGATTAGTCACTGAGATGGGAGGACCTAGTTCCTCTGGGTGGTGGCATTCGTGAACAAGTGGTCTCAGGTTCTATGAGAAAGTAAATTAAAGAAGCCATGCAGTGCTAGCTAATGAGCAGCTGTTCTCCATGCAATCTGTTTTAGTTGCTTCCCCTGGCTTTCTGTCATTTGACCATGATTTGACTTCCAGTGATGTTAAACTACAATGTGTAAGACAAAATATTTTTTTTCCTCCCAAAGGTGTTTTTGATCACGATTAACCACAGGAATTGAGGTGCAAACTAGGACAATTTAAAAAAAATCCTTCAAACCTCCACTTTTCTAAAAATCTCATTAAGGGCTATTGAGATGTCTCAGCAAGTCTTTATCACTAAGACTGGCAACCTGGGTTGATATCCAGGACTTAGATAGAAAACAGACTTCTCTTAGTTTCTCTCTAATCGCATTCATACCATAACATACACTTTCAGCTTAAAATCAACTTGTTTCACAGAGAACGATCCCATATCCAAGGTCTACTATACAGATAAACAAGTACTGTTTGTGAATATATTCAGTCCTTTAGGCTATAATCTCCTACTATTTGCTCGACTTTTAAGAAATTTCATGTGGAACAACTCACAGTTTTGAGCATCTCCTTTATCGGTCCTTGTATAGTTCATTTTATATGTGTTCCTGCTGAATAATAATAATTTCCCATCATTCACAATTACTTTTCCATTTGGAGCGTATATTCGGTTTCTTAGTTGGTTTGAGGTGTTTGTGTAGCATGCTTAATAACTAAATGCATTTTTATGGTTTTTCACCTTTATTAAAAAGGTCTTAATATTTATTATTATTCTTACTGCATACAAATTAGTTTGATCTCCATATTAGTTTGGTAGTATACTATAGAAATACAGTTAACACATTAAGACTTGTATGTTAAGTAACATGTACAACTATGTAAACATTGAAGAAATTCAGAAACCAGGATGAAAGATTACAATTGCTTTTGAGCCAAATATCAAATTTTTATAAAACATACTATTATGTATTATAACAAATAGTACTATCACTATCTCCATAAGAAAAGAAGTTTTAAATTTTACTTTATGTAACTTTATTTTTAATTATTTCTCTGCAAAATAATAATAATATTAATGACAAACAGTTATAATACTCATTTTTATATTCTTTCGGTTTTGGAAATAAAATTCAGTTATAGCACTTTCGTTTTTCTTTTATTCCCTTTAATCATTTCCATGCTAACACTTCCCCATACCCCTTTCTTAGTCTACAGTTAAGGCCTCTGGACTCTTTTTCTTTCATTGTTGTTATACATTCTAAATACATAAATATAATATGTTCGGTCTGTATAATGTTACTTGTTTTATCTGATTTCAGGGCTGACTACTTGGTAATGGATTACCCTCTTTGGGATATTTTCTTAAAAGGACTATTTCTCTAACTTTCAGTATTCTGTAGTTATTTATGTCTTTCAAACTACTTTTGAGGTTCTGTGAGATTTCTCAATTACAAAATCACCACAACCACAACAAAAACAAAATAGAAAAATTAGAATACTAAATATAATGCAATTGCTTTTTATCTTCACTGTTATATAGAATATTTACTGTGAATATGTTATTAAAATTTGGCTACTAATTAAATGATTTAACAAAAGAAACCCACTTTATTTTGATATAATTTTAAAAATATTTTTGTTTGCAACTATTTGTGAATTTCATTCAAGTATTTTATTTACATCATTTTCACCCATATTTTCTCTCCTCTTCCTCCATCCATGTTTCTCCACTCATTCTCAAATTCATATCTACTTCATGAATTGATATGGCCTTGTAGTTGTGCAGAATACATACCAAACATGTTCAAATACACCAAAACAAAAAAAACATACAAGAACAAAAAATCCTGCTGGATCCATTTGGTGTTTGTCATATGTATAACAATTTTTACTTTGCTACTTGAGATTTGTTAACCTATCAGAAAGATCATCGTTAGAGAAGACTGATCTCCCAATCCCTTTAATATCCATAAACATAGTTCATGTAGATCTCTTCATCTCTACATGAATCCTTCTGTTTTTCCTCTATTTACTTGACAATGATAAACAGTATTTTAATTGTATATCAAAAATCCTTGAGACTTATTTCATGGAGGTATATAGTAGATGTGTCTAATAAAAAGAGAAATACATTGTTAATATTTCTCTGCATTATGACCATTTGTGGATTTTTATAATGATCTCTGCTGAAAAATAACCTTTTTGATGCAATACCTAATTTACTAATTTTTAATCTCATTTGTTATGTGTCTGTTTAGTTTGTTGCTGTAGTCATGGTTTTTATTTGGAGGATTGGTTGCATCTAGAAATTTGATCATTTTTCTGAATTTTTAACTTAACGGATTATAGATTTTAAAATATTGCCTTAAAACATTCTAAAGTTTGGCAGAGATGAGTTGTGTCTGCTTCCCTTAAATCCATTGTCTAGCACTGGGCTCATTCGTTCATCATGAGGAACTCTGCAGGACCACAAAATCATCCTCGCAGGTGGAAGTCTAACCAGTTTGGAACCCTCCCACACCAATACTTTCTAAGCTGCTCTGCCAAAAACAACCTACAGAGGTGAGTTGCTTGCATTCCCCTGAAATTTATTGTCTAACACTGGGAATGGTCTTTGGTCCTGAGGAACTCTGCAGACTGCAAGAGCTTCCTTCTCTTCCCTGGAATTCTTTAGGAGCCTAAATGCTAGCTTGAAGCACTCCCCTACTAATACCTTCTGGTTCTCCAGAGGCACTTCGTCAGACAGTACTTGCAAAGACCCCAAGAACTAACATCTTAGAATATTGTCCCACCAGTATCTTGCCAGTGAGGCTTATTTGAGGCACAAGTAGAGTCTGATACACTTTGTAGCATGTAGTTTAAGCTACTCTGCCTAAATTCTGAGAACAGACTACCTTACTAGCCTACACCCAGAGAATATTAGATCTGAGGATAAAAACCACACACACACACACACACACACACACACACACACACGCAAAGTTGTAAGAGTTCATCTTGACCTATTGACACAATTGCTAAGAGCCGAAAATCTGCCTTCACCAGCTTGCACTTCCCTGAATCCAAAGCTTAGCACCTTACATTTGCACTCACCTTCAGTTGTTCTACCATTTTCAGTCCCAAAGCCACATCCCTAAACTCCCACCTGGAGAAGTGACTCACGGTCTCTCCGACCAACATCTCACATGGCTGGTCTCACTTTTCTCCCCGTTAAGCATGCAGAACTTCCCTATCTTCTCCCTTTCATCTGCCAGCTTGCCTGCAGGGACCTTGAAATCCTATTTCTTCTCCCCAGCAACTGGCCTATTGGCTTTTTACTTATAGATGCAGAACCAATTGGAGTACAGGACCTATGCATCAGACCACCTCCTGCACCCTGTCCTCCATTGTTGGCCCATAGCTCACCCCACCATTGCAAGAACCCCTGTTGCCATTAAGAATATCCAGCCAATTCCAGGGAAACTAAATGCCTAAAGAATAGCAGAAGAACACAACAAACAAGGCAAAGAGCAGTATGACAACACTAGTGCCCACTATCCTGTTAGAGCAAATGCTGGATAGCCCAATAAAATGAAGCACAAGAAGATGATTTTAAAACCAATCTGATAAATATAGTAGAGACCTTTAAAGAGGAAATGCATATATTCCTTCAAGAACTACAGCAAGTTACATCCAAACAAGTAGAGACATTAAAAGAGGAGGCAATAAAAATAAAGAAATACCAAAAAATATAAAAGTATAAATATATTAATAAATATACTAATAATAAACAAAAATATAAATATAGAAATAAAATTGTAAATGACCTGAAAAAGGAAGTAGAAGCAATAATGAAAACACAAACTGAAGTAGACCTGGAGATGAAAAACCTAGGAGAGAGAACAGGGACTATAGACATCAGCCTTACCAACCAAAATAAAGGAGATGGAGGAGAGTGTTTCAGACATAGAAGATACGATAGAAAAAATCAATATGTTAGTTAATGAAAATGAAAACTTGAAAAAATTCATGACATAAAACATTCAGGAAATTTGGGATTTTCTAAAAAGACAAAACCTAAGAATAATGGGAATAAAAGACGGAAAAGATTACCAGCTCAAAATCTCAGAAAAATCTTCAACAAAATCATAGAAAAAAACTATTCCCTGACCTAAAGAAATATATGGCTATAAAATGTCTAAAGTTTACAGAAAACTAAATAGGTTGGACCAGAAAAGAAAATTTTCCTGCCTAATAATAAATTAAAATACTAAATAAACATAATAAAAAACAAATTTTGAAAGTTGCAAGAGAAAAAGGCTAAGTAATATATAAAAGTATTGATAGAATTACACGTGATTTCTCAACTAAGAAATTAAAATCCAGAAGGGTCTAAGCAGAAGTCATGTAGATACTAAGAGACCACAGTTGCAAAACCACATTACTATACCCAACAAACTGTTAATCACCATAGATAGGAAAAACAAGAACAACAAAAACAAATATAAACAATATCTCTCCATTAACCCAGCACTAGACAGGATAATAGAAGGAATTTTTCAACCCAATGACTCTAACAACACTCAAGAAAACATAGAAAATAATTTCACAACTTCATAACCAACAGAAGAAAAAAACACACGTATACTACCACCAACAACATTAAAATTACAGAAAATAAAAATTATCGGTCATTAATATCCTTCAACATCAATGGACTTAGTTTCCCAGTAAAAAGACACAGGCTAAGAGACTGGATTCATAAATACAATCTTACCTTCTGTTGTGTACAAGAAACATATCTCAGCAACAAGGATAGACATTACTCAGAAGAAAGGGCTTAAATGCTTAAATTTTTCCAAGCAAATGGCCCTAGTAAACAAGCTGAAGTAGCCATTCTAATATCTAGTAAAATAGATTTTAAAACAAATAATTAAATGAGACAGAAAGGATTCTTCATAGTCATTAAAAAAAGGCAACAAGAGGATGTCTCAGTTCTGAACATCTATACCTCAAATGCAAGAGCATCCACATTCATAAAAAATAACTTCCAAATCTCTCCAACGGACAGGTCATAGAGAAAATAAACAGAGAAATAACTAAAGTAATAGAAGTTATGTTTAAGAATAGACCTAACAGATATTTGTAGAACGTTGCACCCAAACACAAAAGAGTATATACCCTCTCAGCACTTCTGAGTACATTTTCCAAAACTGATCAAGTAATCAGTCACAAAAGAAGCATTATCAGATTCAAGAAGATTGAAATAACTGGACGTCAACAACAGAAACAACAAAAAATCTACATATTCCATGAGCTCTCTACTCAGTTATCCCTGTGTCAGGGAAGAAATCAAGGAAGAAGTTAAAGACTTTCTCATACTCAGTGAAAATGAGG
This sequence comes from Grammomys surdaster, assembly GCF_004785775.1. NCBI lineage: Eukaryota > Metazoa > Chordata > Mammalia > Rodentia > Muridae > Grammomys > Grammomys surdaster. The sequence goes on from NW_021604698.1 coordinate 3,025,333, forward strand.
CCACAATGTACTCAAACTTATGGACACTATGAAAGTGTCTATGAGGAAAGTTCATAGCATTAAGTGTCCTTATAAATAGGTGAATTCTCACACTAATGAATCAAAGGTTTGTCTGAAGGCCTTAGTGGGAAAAAAAGAAGCAACCACATTCAGGGGTAGTGGATGGCAGGAAATCAAACCCAGGTTTAAAATCAATAGATTCATAACAAAACCAAGAAGCAACAAAACCGAGAGACTAGTTCTTCTTAGATTAGATGACCTAACTTAAAGGCAGGAAGACAGTATCCAAAAACAATCAGAAATGGAAAGAAGTCATAACAAAGAACACTGAGTAAGTTTAAAGAATCACTAGGTCTTACTTTAAATGCCTATAATCCATAACACTGGAATCTATAGACTAAATGGATGCTTTTCTAGATAGATAACAACTATCAAAGCTAAATGAAGATCACATAAGCTATATAAATATTCCTATGACCCCTCAGGAAATACAGTAGTCATTAAAGGTCTTTTGACCAAAAAATCCCAAGGCCTCATGGGTTTAGTACAGAATTCTACCAGACTTTAAAAGAAGAGCTAATGCTAATACTCCTCAAAATATTTCAAAAGTTGAAACAGAAGAACCACTGTCCTACTCATTCTGCCTACATAGTCACCATGATATCTAAATCAGACAAAGACTCTACAAAGAGAATTTCAGACCAATTTTCCTTATGAAATTCAATTAACAAATATTCAGTAAAAAAAAATATAGCAAACCAACCCAAGAAATAGATCAAATACATCATCCAACATGATCAAGTAAGCTTCATCGCAGGGATCCAAGTATGGTTCAATATATGAAAATCCATCAATTTAAACCAACATATAAACAAACTGAAAGGAAAAAAAACAATAAAAATCCATAATTATCTCACTATGTGTTGCAAACATCATTGAAAAAATCCAACACCTCCAGCACCTCTTTATGATAAAACTCTTGAAGAGATCAGGAAAATAAGCACATACCTACATAAAATTAAGACAATATGTAGCAAGCCCACAGCCAACATAAATAAAATGAGGAATAACTTAAAGCAATTCCACTAAAATTGGAGACAAGAAAATACTGTCCACTCTCTCCCTATCTATTCACTATAGTACTTGAAATTCTATCTAGAGTAATAAAAAAATTAAAGGACTTCAAGGTAGTACAAATTAAAAAGGAAGAAGTTAAAGTATTATTTGCTGATGATGTGATAGTATACATAACTGACCTTGCAAAATACCAGAGACCTCACACAGCTGAAAAACACATTCAGTAAAGTGTCTGGATACAAAATTAACTCACAGACCTCAGTATTGCTCTTCTGTACATGGGAGAAATAGGCAGAAAAAGAAATTAGAGAGACAATAACTTCATAATAGCCAAATATAATATAAAATATCTTGGTGCAATATTACCCAAGAAAATGAAAGACCTCTATAATAAGAATTTCATATATTTGAAGAAAGTAATTGAAGAAGATATTAGAATAAGGAAGGATTTCCATGCCCATGGATCAGTAGAATTAGCATAGTGAAAATGGCCATATTACCAAAATCAATCTACAGATTCAATGCAATCTCCATCAAAATTCCAACACAATACTTTAGAGATCTTGAAATAAAAATTCTTAATTTCATATATAAAAACAAACAAACAAGCAAAAATAATCCATGATAGTAAAAACATTTCATAACAATAAGTGAATTTCTGGAGGTATCACTATCCTTGACTTCAAGCAGTAGTAATAAAATTGATACTATATGGTATCAATATCGAAGTAGACAGATTGATCAGTAGAAGTTAATTGAAAAACCAGAAATAAACACACATACCTAAAATATTTGATTTTTCACAAAGTAGACTAAATAATGTAAAGTAAAAGAGAGAGCATCTTCAACAAATGGTGCTCATCTCACAGAATGTCTTCATGTAAAAACAAAACTAGATCTGTTTTATTAAATAGATAAACATCTTGTACAAAATTCAAGTCTAAATGGATCAAAGACATAAACATAAAACCAGACACACTAAATTGAATGGAACAGAATTTGTGGTAGAGATCTGAACTCATTGTTGCAGGGAGAAAAAAAACTTCCTGAACAGAACACCAATGGCTCAAGCACTAAGGTCAACAGCTAATAAATGGGACATCAGGAAGCAGAAAAGACCCTATAAATCAAAGGACACTGTTAATAGGGAAATATGACAGGCTAAATATTGAGAAAAGTTTTTCACTAACTCCACATTTGACAGAGGACTAGTTTCCAAAATATATAAAGAAGTCAAGAAATTAGACACCAACAAATAAAATAACCCAATTTAAATATGGGATACAAAGCTAAACAGAGAAATCTCAGCAGAATAATACGGAATGGGTGAGAAAAGCACCTAAATAAATGTTCAATTCCCTTAGTCATCGGGGAAAAGCAAATCAAAATGTCTCTGAGATTCCCTCTTACATCAGTCAGAATGGATAAGATAAATTGCTAAGGGATAGCACATGCTGTTGATGGGAGTCCAAACTTGTACAGTCATTCTGGAAATCAATCTGTTGGTTTCTCAGTAAACTGGAAATAGTTCTACCTCAAGAACCCACTTTACCATTCCTTGTCATATATCCAACAGATGCTCCACCATCCTACAAGGACATTTGTTCCACTATGTTTTTAGCTGCTTTGTTTGTAATAGCCAGAAATTGGAAACAATGTGGATGTCTCCAAAAAAAAAATAGATAAAGAAAATGTGATACATTTACACAATGGAATATTACTCAGTCATGAAATACAAAGACATCATGAATTTCACTAGCAAATGAATGGAACTGAAAAAATCATCTTGAGTGGGGTAACCCAGACTAAAAAAGACATACATGGGATGTACTAATTTATAGTTGGATACTAGCCATAAAATATAGGATAACCATGCTATAATAAAACAGAGCCTAAGAAGCCAAATAAGAAGGAAGGCCCAAGGGAAGATAGTTGACTCTTTCTGAAAAAGAGAAATAAAATAGATACCAGAGGTCTATGGAATGATGCAACTTTGTGGGAGAGAAGATGGGCTGGGGAGTGGGGTGGGGGAATTGTATCTAGGGAGAGCAAGGGAGAGGTAAGGGAAAGCAGGGGTGGTAGGGGGAACAATATCTAGGATGTTCCAGAGAGCTGGGATGAGTGGAGGCTCCAGGCCAAATATGGGTGAAATTATAGCTGAGATTCCTAGGAATGAGATTTAGTGATCTGGATGTGGCCAATTCTTCTAACAAAGCAGTATTCCCAGCTGAGGGATAAGACAGTAATATACCCACAAAATTTTCAACCCAAAATCTGTCCTACCTACAAGAAGTACAGGGACAGAGACAGAGAAATGACTCCCCATTGAGTTCCATCCCATGGCTAAGAATCAGTACCTGATATTATTAGTGGTGATCTGTTATGCTTGCAAACAGGACTGCTCTTTGACAGGCTCTACCCAGCAGCCAAGGGAAATAAGATGTAGAGACCCAAAGCCAAACATTAGATGGAGGTCGGACACTCTTATGAAAGATATGTTATAAGGACTTATGGACCCAAATGGGAAGAGGATTCCACAAAAAGACCAATAGAGTCAACTAACCTGGCTAGACACTTGGGGGTTCCCAGAGCCTAAATCAGTAACTAAAGAATGAGCACAAGCTGGGCCTCAGTCCCCTGAACATATGTAACATATGAAAAACTGGTCATCATGAGAATAATCCAACTACTGGAGCAGAGGCTGTCTCTAAGACTGTTGTATGAATGCCTGTGGACCCAGTTACTCAGTAGGAGAAGAAGCTCCTTTTCCTGTAAAGACTTGATGTGCTTGGTGGTAGGGTTATAGGGGGTTAAAACCAAGAAGGGGGCTCCTTCTTCACAAAGCAGAAGAAGAGTGTTGAATTGGGAGAAGATCTTGGTGAGAGGTTACTGAGAGTAGAGAGTGGCTGATATTGGACTGTAAAGTAAATAAACAAACAAAATTTTCATGTGGTTCTGCAGAGAAGGCTCAGTGATTAAAAGCACTTGTCATTCTTGCAGATCCCTTAGGTTGTTATTCACATAGGAGCATGTACCCATCCTGAATTCTAGTTCCTGAGGATCCGAAGCCCAATATAGGCCTTGAGAGCCCAAGGCGTGCAGGCAGTGCAGAAACTACATACATGCAGCGAAAAGGTGCTTTGCAGGAGCCAAGAGAAGCCTATCTGGTTGGCTTTTTTATGCTGTCCATGCGAAACTTGTAACAATTATCCCAAAAGATATCCAGCTAGTACCCCACAAGCAAGGAGAACGTGCTTAAAAGTCCACTATAAGGGGAAAAAGTTCATTCTCATTTTTTTTTCCTCTTCTGAATGTTAGGTTTTCTTTTCCATGGGTTCAAAAGTACCTAAGTATATGATTGTGAGTGGAAACATACAGGTATTGGTAGTTTCTCCATGTTCATTTGTGTGTGAATTTTTAATAAAACACAAGATGTAAAGCATTTCTGCAAGCAAAATGCTTCAGTAAATACATTTCAACTATTCAACTTTATAACAATTATAAATAAACCTGCTAAAATTTTCTGGACAATATCAACATTTGGATTTTTTAAAAAAGTAAATATCTTACTGACTGCAACTAAATGGTGTTTGTGGCATTTTTATCATATAGTAGATTCCATCCATTCACTATAGTTTTCTAACTGAGTTTTCTTACATGCAACTACGTGTTTTGCATATTGTCTGTTCTCTGTGTTGGTCCTGTAAGTTTGGAATTAAAATACATTAAACTATAATAAAAATAAATGGTGTCTCATTTTTCTTTACTCTGGCTAGCTCTCAAATGAATGACAGAAACTATTTAATTTATTTAATCAAGAATTATTGCACAATATGTGGGTAGTCATTAATCCATTTTAATACTGCAACTTAATCTGACTATCTCCCAGCCAAAACTCCAGAGATACTTGTATTTTAATGTTGTTCTGGCTCCGGCTCTTGGGGCTTCAGATGGGTTTTTTCATAATATTTCCTCTCATTTTCCTTGTGGCTGAATCCTCCTTACTCTCCTTGTCTCTCTCACCTCTGATATTGGCTGTTGGTGTGCAGTAAATTGCCTTTATTATGTTTAAGTATGGGCCTTGAATTCCTGACCTCTCCAATACTTTTTCATGAAACAGTGTTGGTTTTTTTTTTTTTTTTTGTCAAATGCTTTTTCAGCATCTAAGGAGATGATCATGTAATTTTTTTCTTTGAGTTTGTTTATATAATGGATTATGTTAATGGATTTTCGTATATTGAACTAACCTTGCCTTCCTGGTATGAAGCCTACTTGATTGTGGTAGATGATGGTTTTACTGTGTTCCTGAATTTCGTTTGCAAGACCTTTATTGAATATTTTTGCATCAATATCCATAAGTGAAATTGGTCTGAAGTTCTCTTTTTTGTTGCATTCTCGCATGGATTGGACATCAGAGTAATTGTGGCTTCGTAGAACAAAATAGGGAGTGTTCTTTCTGTTTCTATTTTATGGAATAATTTAATGAATATTGGTATTAGGTCTTCTTTGAAGGTCTGGTAGAATTCTGCACTAAAGCTGTCTGGCTTTGGGCTTTTGTTTTTTGGCAGGTTTGTAATGATTTCTTCTGTTTCCTTAGTGGATATGGGCATGTGAAAAGTTTACTTGCTCTTGTTTTAATAGTAAAGGTTGTCAAAGAAACAGAGAGCAATGACTTACCCACAGTGAATAATAATAATTACAATTCATGTAATTGCACATATATTCTCAGGTTCTTAAGTTTTCCAAGTGGCATAGACAGTAATTACATGTAAACCATTGGAGAACTGTTAACTTGTAGAAGGATATGTACCTTTATCCCTTGGAAAGTATCATAGGAATTAACTTATTATAGAAAAAAAATATTTCAGCAAATAGAAATATCTTACTGATCAAGGCTTTTCACTAATTTGTAAATGATCTTTATTTCCCATACATTATATGACTCATTTTAAAATTTATATGTCATAGTTAACTATATGAAAACACATCAAATCATTGGTATATCTGAGTGCTAAAAACAATATTTAAATCCACAGTATTTAAACAGTATTAAAATATATATATATATATATATAGTGTGTGTGTGTGTGTGTGTTTGTATGTGTGTGTGTGTGTAATTTTTAAAGAACTACTCGTTTATTTTATTTATGTGTATGAATAGCCTGGGGCTGTCTTCAGACACATTAGAAGGGAAAGTAGGATCCCATTACAGATGAGTGTGAACCACCACGTCATTACTGGGAATTGACTGCTCTAGAAGAGTCAATGTGCTTAACTTCCAAGCCATCTCTTCAGCACCCAGTTTTATGTTTTAATGTTGAAAATTATCCTGTATTCTTTTGCAGGTCATGGCAGGGTATCTTATTTTAGTAGAAGGCATTCTTTTTGTTTGAGTCTTTCAAACTGTTACCTCTCCATTGATGACACATCTGCACAAATCACAGAAGTTGAAAATGCAGCAAGAATAAAATCTTGACAGTCCCCCAGTGAGAAATCATATCATCAGGCTCCTAATGATGCTAATGTAAACTGCCAAGAACTGTCACTCTAAAAGTCACGACTGACTCAAAGCAGAGAGCAGGGAGAACTGTCATGTCATGAAAACAGAGGAAAACAAATGCATTATGTATATGAATACGAGAAAATAAGCTGTTGTTTTTTCAAAGGCAGTTGGCAATATACATTGCTCTCAGTAGGCTTGTCTGTATACTTTGAGTATAATTGGGACAGGATTTTTATGCCCTTGACAGAGCCATTCTACCTTAGGGTGGCTATCCAATGAAACCTGAAATGATCAATGTCTACCTTTAATAAAAGAAACAAAAAAGGCATCATCACACTTAAATCTGAAGTAGTAGTTTCTGGGACAACAGGATTGACATTCTCTAAAGGAATACACACACACACACACACACACACCAAGAATTAAATATAATATATATATATATATATATATATATATATATATATTATATTTAATTCTTGCTCAATATACTATTGGTAGAACTTAATTCCTAATACATGTTAGTGGAACCAGAATAGAATGATTATTTGGTTTACTCTGGTATGTGCTTGAAGTAAGGACACAGCCTTTCATATTCTACCCTGTAATATATGCCTCACTGTGACCAAAAATAGTATATTTCTTAGTTTTATGAAAGATCATTGAAAGGGCAATTATGGATCATGTGATTTTATTGACTTTTGAAATGACCCCTTACATCATGTAACAATTACATACAACTGCTAATGTGCTTTATCTTAAAAAGAAAGTACTCAAAATTATCACAAATCAAATTCCATACTGCTCCTAGTCAAAACTAAAGGTTTGCAAAGGTGAAGGATTTCATGAATTGGTTTGCTAATGGGACTAAACATTGACCAAAAGAAATCATCTGAAATTATAAATGCTTGACACAGTCTTCAACTTCTCTCCTGAAGCTTGTGGATTTGGTGGAACCCACAGCTATACATCCAGCATAACACAGTCCAATATATATAATTGTGAACTAAAAGCTTCTGTTATTCCAATTGGGGCTAGCCTTACACAAGTGAGTGATTTTGAAATTAATGAAAATCTCCCTGGAGATCTAGCCTGCAAAGGTGAGAAAAGGAAGCAGCACAAAGCTCCTGGAATTTTACCTATCTTACTTCCCCTTCTGCTTCACTATTTTTTTCAGGCTTTGGAAACATTATACAGGGTTCATTTTCAAGATACTTTCTAATGGCTGGAACATCAGAAAACCAGGAGTATCTGAATGACAAGAAATGTGTGAATATGATAACAAAAAGTTAGAAAAATCTCTGATATTGTTGCCAAAAAATGATAAGAGATTTAAAAGAAAAGCAATCTATTTACCGAATATTACACTAATGCATCAGTGATATCATTGCTTTATCCTACAGTGCAAAAAAAAACTTTTTGTAAATCTATATCATTTTTATACATTTATGGCAAATTCAGTCAATCTTATGACATCAACTTTAAATATATAATATGTACCTACAGTTGCCAATAGTAGATTTTATCTTCTAAATGATATTTTCCCAGTTTGATTTATAAATAATATTAAGTACTTGAGTATAGAAGTTCATTATAGAATAACAGTAATGCATCTTGACATTTTATTTCAGTTAATATTAGTAAAGTAAAGAGTTTTGATATACAATTTTCATAAAATTATTAAAGGATGACAGTGATGCCTCACACTATGGAAATGTAATGAAATAGAAAGTGGGTGAATCAAAAATTCAGTTTATTAAAAGGTGTTATAGTAAGATAACTTCACTTATTACAGAATGTTAATGAAAACTAAAAAAGAAAAACTGATCATTATAGTCTTAATCTGTAATGGTTTTCAAAATTACTTTTGTTATAATAATACCCAGATTTTTATGTGTACATGTTGAGTTTTGAAACTTTGCTCATGAACCACAGTTTTATCTTGTTATTTTTCACTCAAGAGCATTATATATTTTCAGAATTAGCAGATGATTTCCCATATGTTATTTTGAGCACAAGTCACAAACTATATATGCACAACTCAAAATATACCACAAAAGAATTATTCATATTAAAAATATGACTCTTAATTTTACTCAACTCACAGTTCTAGATCTTGGAATAACTAGTTAAAATAATGACATAAAACTTTCTTTTCACAAAACTTTCTGATGTTACATAAGGTATGTGAATTAGATAAGGTATGTGAATAGTCTTTCATTAGAGCTGTCACTTACTGAAAACTGATGCATGCCATACTGATAAGGATGTTTGATTTATCCTACAAATGCAAAACACTCTGAAAGAGAGGCTGTGGTGAGAAACACCCATATTAATGAGTTGTTCAAACTAGTTAAGGGTAGAAAGTTCTGCGGAAGTGGCAATTCCTGGTTTCTTTAAAAACTCTGTTTTGTCACGTGATGTTTTTCTGTTTTCTTGTGAGAGGGCATGCACTGTTTTGCTGAAAACAAAGCACTTGAGAAGATGTGTGATATTTAGAAAGAATATAAATAGAACCCACAAACAATGAGGAAATGCTCTTGCATTGCTATGCCAAGCAAAGCTTTGCTAGTCTTTACTGCTTTTTATTGGTCTCCACTTCAAAGTGAGAAATATGCCAAAGATCTTCTTGTATTCTGACTGAAGCTGGCCTCTTCCACTGATGCTGACTCATACAGACTAGGGCAGAGCCTTGTTGTTTCTGTTGGATCATGCCAAAGCGACTGATTTGTGTTTTGCTTTGCTATTGAACTTAATTACTGATATCCTGACAATGAAGAGTGAAAGTTTCCTTAGAAACTATGTCTAAACAGATCCACAAATCTCTTTCCCTCTTAACCTCCTTTTTCACGTGCCTCTGATCAGTGGGTTAGAGTGAAGGTTGAAGAGTTTAAAGACCCTAAATAAAGTAGGTTTTGAAAAAAAATGCTAAGCCTACATTCTTCAGGTACCATTTGGATGTTTCTAGTTCTGTTATTTTATTTTTTATGAAACTATAACCTGAGAGACTCACCAAAAGGCATAGAACACTTCCCCCTTTACTCTTAAAGCTTGTCTTCAACATCAAAGAAGGAAAGACCATAGCAATGGATTAAATCAATTCAGGGATGTGTCTGTTAGAGGATATTGTATGATGGATGTTATAGTAGTTTCCATTTTCAATGGCTATGATAAAAAGTCCTGAGAAAAAGCAAATTTGTGAGGAATAAAATGATTGTTTTTGCTCATAGTTTGAAGTTACACTCAACAGGCCTAGAAATTATAGTGAAATGAGCTTGAAATAGCATATCATCACACCAATAATCATGAGCAGAGAGTAATGAATATTATCTTTCTCCAAATCTAGATGAAGTAGCCAAATATAGTGAACAGGTCTTCCTACTAATCAAGATTCTTACACAAAAGTACTTCCATAGGCTAGTTTAATCTGCACAATCCTTCATTAAATTTATGAACACAGATGATATCCGTATAAAACCTCTCCCCTTAAGGCCCAGGGTTCTACGCGAAAGAAAAGCTGTGAAGAGTCAAGAACTGGAGGTGATGGACAAGTTCATAGAAACAGTGTTTCCAAGACACAAGCAAGAATGAAGTGCATCTGAGCCCGGTGTTTTGGAAAGTGTACACAAGATCCACACTAATTCTAGCCAGAATACATCTCAACATGGGAAAGGGAAAATAGGTACAAAGTCTCACATTTAACTAAGATGTTCTTTGCAATTGAAATCTGTTGAAAGAGGAAAAATTTGGTTTTATCCAAAAGAATGACAAAATATATCTATCATGAAAAAGGACCTCATCTAACATACAAGTCACAAGTCTTATCTTGCAGAATTTTCTTTTGATATTTTTCCTTTTCTTATCTCATAAGTCTCATTGAACTGGCATATTTGATACATTTTGTTTTGTTTTGTTTTTTGTTTTGTTTCATTTTGTGTTGTGTTGTGTTGTGTGTCTGGGTATTTTGCTTGCATATTTGTTTGTGTACCAAGGATGTTCCTGGAGCCAGTGGAGGTCAGAAGAAGACATCAGATTCTGTTGATAAGAAATACAGATTATTGTGAGTCACCCTATTGGTATTGATAAGATAACCTGTATTCTCAGGAAGACTTAACACACTTAACCACTGAGCCATCTTCTTCCTAGTCCCAATTTATCTAAATTCAAAGATTGATTTTAGTATTTTAGTTATACACACACGCACACGCACACGCACATACACACACACATATATTTATATGTCTGTGTGTCAGTACTCACACATGAATGTTTGTGCTCAAGAAGGTTATAGAGTTTTGATATCTCTGGAGTTGGATTTTAAAATCATGTATATTTTGTTCAACATGGAATTGAATCTTGATCCTCTGTGAGTGTACTATTCACTCTTAAACATCAAGTTATCTCATCAGATCTGAACCTAGTAATTTTGACTCATTTTTTGTTCTAGAATTATTAATTACTCAATTATATTTTAATGAATATTCTTGATCTACAATATAATTTTTTAAATTATATTTATAGATTCAATTTCAAAATTATGTGATGACTTATTTTAGTTCTCAGTATTTTGGAATACTCTTTCTCCAAAGACCAATTGCCAGTAACTTCTCAGTTTGAGGTGGGACTTCCTACCCACTTTTCATCTCTTTACTGGATTTTTTTCAAGCTTGACCTTTCAAAGATTTTCTGCATTCTTTCACCATGATTGTATATTCATATGGACAACTCTCAGAGAAAACAATTTCATCACAGCAATTCATCCTCTTTGAATATCAAAATCTTTTTGACTTCAGCCCCATTTTTTGCATGATTTGGAAAGAGAAAATGAGATACAGATGTTCCATTTTATGCTATGTATTCTACCATTCCTTATTCATTGCATTGTGTTAATAGATCTTTATATCAATCACTATGTACTGTAAAAACAACTTTCTCTCATTAGAGCTGAAAGATATATTAATCTGTAGATGTCACTAAAAGTCTTTTTGGCAAAATGGGCATTTAGTAAAATAATATTAGTAGGTTATCATTGGTGTCTACCCACAAGTTCTTGGTCCTGGTAACAGTGTCAGGTATGGGATTTATCTTATGGAACAGGCATTAATATTATGGGACAAGACTTAAATCTGATCAGGATATGGCTGGTTACTCCCATGATATTTGTTATGTCTTGTCTGGCCATTTGTTATTGTAGTTTGTAGAATTGAAATTTGGGTGTTTTTTTTTTCCTCTCTTGGAAGCTTGCATAGCATTTTCCAGTGCTATAAAAGCTAGTTAGGAAAGACGACACTTCCAAATCAGTCATCCATAATTCTTGATTTCATGGATGTTCCTGAATACTATGGGTATTACACATAAATCACACATACAAAAATTCAAAGGTAACACATACAAGTTAAGTGAAATGTGTATTATTTCTCTCTGAGTCTTGGTCAACTCACTGAGGATTATTTTAAGCTCCATCCATTTATTTACATATTTAATAGTTTCTTTTTTTGACAGCTGAGTAATATTCCATTGTATAAATGAAACTGATATTCTTACAGGCATTCCATGTATATTTTTTTTCAACCATTCTAACTAATGGCTAATAATGTTGAAATTTTTAAATCTTTGAAGTTGTTTGTGCAGAGATATTTCTATTTATGATTCTCTAAGGTTGTTAACATGGCATCAGATTGATTAATTCAGAGAGTAGTTAACTACCACAATAAAATACTTTGGTATTTTTGAGGATTGACTTTTTTCTTCTGTTTTACCAACAGTATAAGTCTTTGAAAAAAAATTGAAAATCTATGGAACTTCCTAAGGACTTCAATCATTGGTTGAACTTTTCCTCTTGTGGTTTCACAAGACAGGTAGGTACTCTTCGCACTCACTTGGCCTCACAGCTGTTCTGAGAGTTACTAAATACAATGACAATTTCCTGCTTCCCTTTGTTGCCTTTTTTATTTCATCTGCCATAAGTATCATGTGGTCTGTACTTTTTCTGGGTCTCTCATGCTCAAGCAAATATGTTGAGACTGTGCTTTTACCAGAATACTAGGAATGCAGAATTTATTAAGCTATTTTTTTATGTAAAATATTAATTATTCAACTTTCTTCTTATGAAATAGTGAAAATGTGTTGAGTTGTTTTAAATGATGGTTTGTAATTATGAAAGCTTAGGTTGGCACAAAAACCTTTGTAAGATAGATTCATACTGGTAGAGTGTTGAGAATATTGTAGACTGTTACCATGAGTATGTGTTGTCTTTGTGTTGTTCATTTTGACTCATTTGGATTCTCTCTTTTCTACTTGGTTGTTTAGAAAAGTAAAGATATACTTTCTAAGAGACTTTTCTCACTTCTCCATCTTCTTTGTCCTCTCTCTCTCTCTGTCTCTCTCTCTCTGTCTCTCTCTCTCTGTCTCTCTCTCTGTGTCTGTCTCTCTCTGTCTCTCTCTGTCTCTCTCTCTCTCTCTCTCTCTCTCTCTCTCTCTCTCCCCTTGCTCTCTCTCCCTTGCTCTCTCTCACTATGTCTCTCAATCTCTTTCTCTGTCTCTCCTTTTGAGTAACAACTAGCAATGAAAAGATTGTCTGAGTGGAAGCAGAGAATAAGAACACACAAATACATGTGTGATGTAGTGTGGTGGACACTAGCATATCAAGGAGGGCCAGGCTTCTTCTGTGTACAAGGACTGTTTTATATCCGCTTACTCCTTTTATGATCCTTGATGATAGAATTGTAGCAATTCTTGCATTTTATGAGTTGAGGCTAACTTTTTTCAGACTAGTTATCTGATCAACTTTTCCATCTCTCTAATCATTTAACTATATTAAAGTTCTTTAACCTTAAGTAAACAAACTAACATAATATGGGCAGAAAAAGAAGAAAATTGAAGGAATCCTATTATGCAATTGAGATATATCAAATTCAAATTTTAAGATAATGATTGCTTGAAGAAAAGAACAATGGGGGGATGACAATACAATGAACTTTCAAAAGCATAATGCAATTCCAGTGAATTGCCATCAATAAAGAACAGTCTGAACTTTTATAAATGTTTAGCAAGTATGAATATTAGAGTTCTGAATTAAAATGTGTGATGGATAGAGCAAGAATCAGATTAAACCTTGAAAAATTGAGATTAATGATGTCTCAAATAAATGAAAGTTTCATGTAGAAAAATAACTTCCTCAAATTAATCCTAGATTGTATTTTAAAATAAACAATAAAGGACACTTTGACAATTGAGTCATCAATCAAATTTAAAATGAAAGTCCAAATTTTATTAGAATGAGATATACAAACTAAACTAGTGATAAAAATATTATTAGTACTAAGCTACTATCAAGTGAATACATTAAATGGGATATTATTAAATGTATACAAATGTCAAGAAATTTTCACAGCTTCAAACTGTGTAAAGTAGTTACCAGGGAGATGAAATTTAAAAAAAAAAATAGCAGGCTTAAGAAGACAAGAGCAATTGAGACAACATGTTGTCATATGCCATTCGGTTTGCTCAAAGATAATTTGAGCATATATTATATATTCTGATACATAATTACACACTGTTTACACAAAACATCTCTCATTTAACAGGGACTAAAAGTAGGTTTATTCTGAATAAAATGTGTATGATTATAATGTGGTGACAAATACTCATATTTTTAATAACATATCTCAATATGACAATATCTTTATTGGTTTTTATATAAAAATTACTTGGATGTTATTTATTTTTTGTATTAAAACACCTGTCACAGCATGCATGTATATGTCAGAGGACAAATATGAGAGTTAATTTCTTTTTCTACCATGTGGATTATGCATGGAAAAGATGCTTGACAACAGAAACCCTTACACTCTAAGCTCTCTGGCCTAAATTACACAAATCACATAAGTCACACAAATTACACTTTCAGAGCAACAACAGGTCACATAAAAAAGTATTTGACAAATATATTAGTGAGCACATCTCAAATAATTCATTCCAGTGGCAGGGGAAAGTCTTCTATAAGTCTGAGAGCCTCTCTGATGATATTTTTTAAGTTTGTGGAAGCTAGAAGCCTGCTAAAAGTACATTCTAAAGGCTGCAACATGTGAAAACAACCCAGAGAGTCAAGTTACATACTAGATTAATGCTAAAATTATAAAGACAGCCCAAAGTAAATTGCCTTTTGTTGTGTAACACGCTGATCCTCTATAACCATAAAGTTCTAATCAATCTAACCCTACCTAGTTGACTCTTCTACATAAACATTGATGGGAGGGAACAAGAATTTACCTAACAACTTTTAAATTTTCTTTTTGAAGTGCTGAAAATTTAAATATTCCAGAAGCAATAGTAGCTAGTTTAAAAATAGATTTGAAGTGCTGAAAATTTAAATATTTCAGAAGCAATAGTAGTAAGATTAAGTCAGAAGTAGAATCAAGCTCACTGTTGAATATTTACATTTTAAATTCCCATAATGGCAGGAACTGTAAGCTTCTCCAGTCAATATCTACCTGAACATAACTGCTACATGACTTAGAAAGATCATTTTTAAGGCCCAGTCTGTATAATCTTTTTGCGGTTTGTTTATATTATGGATCATGTAAGTTCTACACATAAATTTTATTTTCTATCATCTGGCCTATTCACATTAACAAGCAGATTTTTTTTTTTACTAAAATTTCCATACAATTGGTAAACAAATCTGTCTTGCTTCATTTATATCACTGTCACCAGGATCCAAGCAAATTAATAAAAAAAGCAAACATTTTCCTTGAAGGCTTATGGTTCTAGATGTTTAGAGTCCATAATCAGTGTTGGCAAGGGAGCATAGCACAAGGCAGGCAGGTATGTTGCTGGAGGAATGTCTTTCAGCTTAAGTCTTGTTCTATAAGTATGAGGACATATAACTAGTTAATAATGGCATTGGCTTTTGAAATCACAAAGTGACACATCTCCTTCAAATAGGTGCCATCTAATATTCCCCAAAAGTTTCAAACACTGGAGAGCAAATATCCCACTATATGGGCTTACCTTTATACATAGTATGAGGCTTTAGTACAGAGTCTATATTTGGGAAATATCTTTCATAATAAGTTACTTTTATTTATTATGTATGATTTGTTCAACTCATGTTATTGAATTTCCTAAAATCACTTGGGAGAAACATAGCAGCTAACTTCTCAATGGTTTCAATATATGATTCATATATCTTTATCATTAAAACAATATCTTTTCTACACACTAACTTTATTTTATAAACGTATATGTTTAGAATAAATGGATTAGTGATAGTTTCTAAAGATTCTGTATATAGTCATTATAAAATAGCAAGTGAAAACTGCATTAATCTAGAGATTTGAGTAAAGTTTTTTACTAGTTGGAAACATAGTATTGCATTTTAAGTCAACCATGTTAAATTGGGTCAATTATTTTTGGGAAAGAAGTAAAAGAGAATAAATGTCTGGATCATCTAACTCAATTGTCTAATTTATCTTCCATGAGAATTTTTGTTCTGAATCTCTTTGATGAGCAGAGTTAAAATTACAGAATCTTTTATTTACCTATTTTTCCTTTCCTTCTTTTTTTACACTCTAGACTTTATTCCCCTCCAAGTCAGTATGCCCTCTGACTATTCCACATCCCATAACGCTTCCCTGGCTCCTGTCTCCACAAGGATATCCCACCTCAACCCCCACTAGTCCTCTAAACTTCCTGGTGACTTTTGTCTGTCAAAGCTTAGGTGCATCTTCTCTGACTAAATCCAGACCAGGCAGTCCTCTGCTGTATATCTGTTGGGGGCCTCATATCAGCTAGTATATGCTGCCTGGTTGGTGTTCCAGTGTCTGTGAGATCTCAGGGAATCCAGGTTAATTGAGACTGCTGGTCTCGCTACAGCATAGCCCTGCTCATCAGTTTCTTCTGGATTTTTTCCTATAGTGAAAACTACATGGAATTTTAGTGCTTTTTCCTGTGGCTTTTCCCAATAAATGTGGAAGTACTACTTTAAAGTTGAACATTATCTTAGATTTAGAAACCTCAAGATTTGTGTACAAATGACAACTGAGAGGAAGTAGTTATAAATTTTGCCCTTTCTGGTATGTCCATGCCAGAGGCAAGAACATTCACTATGGGCTTTACAGACACAGATAATCATGACTGATACCAGGCTTCTTATGTGTTATCATCTTGTCTCTACCTATGGCTGTCCATGAAAAGTTCTTGTACTTTTTATCACAAGACAACCTTCCTACATTCTTGAAAATTCTGAGTCACCACAAATAAAAATGCATATGGAGGTTAGAGGCTAACACGTGGGTGTCAGTTTACCTTCCACTTTCTTGGATCTGCAGACAGACGTAGGTCATCAGTCCTCAAACCAAGTACTTCTGAATACTGAGCCGTCTCACTGACGAGCAAACATTAAATCAACAATAGATTTAAAACAATGACATTTTGTAGAGTGGAGCACTCAATTGCCTTACAAGCACTTAGAAAAGACCTCCAGTGTACAAAATCAAAACAAAACAATATTTTTATTGTGTCCATAACAAATAAATTTCAATATGTGAATCCAACAATATATAAATAAAATAAACAACAATATATAAATAAAATAGAGATTCATGTTGAAAAAAAAACACACAATAAATGTTAAGGAAGGGCGAAATAAGCTCATGATATGTTTAAAGGGTTTTAATGACCCAGGGCATATTTAAGATTATATGTTCATTGTATTTTAATTTTAAAAGGATATTAAATGGTTATTTAAATGATCTTCAGTAATTGATGGGAAAAACAATACAATATGAATACTTTTTATACATGTGTGTGTGTATAGGGAAAGTGTTTATTAATGTATGTGTCTATAAATTATACACGAGCATTGGCAGACTCATTTCATCAAGAAGCTATGGAGGACAACTTCGGAGATCAGTTTTAACTTCGTCTTTATTACAGAATCATTTCTCTTCTCTCTTGTTTCTGTGTTTTATGCTCCAGGATGGTTGGCCTCTAATATTGCTAGTTACATTCCTGATTTTGCCTCCATCTCATTTTAGGACTACTTGGATTATAGACACAAGCTATCATTTCTTACTTTGCAAATGAGTTCTAAGGATCCAAATTGAAGTCAGCAAGCTTAGACCCAAAACATTTTAGTCCACCAAGATCTTTTCACAGGTCATGTTTGCAGATATTATATCAACCTTTTACTATATTGTAAATCTAAGCCAAAGATAATCAGAAAGACTTAAACAAAACAACTGGTATTTTTGGATTCTCTTACGACTGTTCTGAAACCTTCATCAGACCTGTTGATTTAGAATCATACAGGTTAGATTCTATTCAGATTCCATTTCCCTGCCAGCCATCAAGACCTCTGGAGCAGCCTCAGCTGCCCTGAGTATGTTAATATCCCCACCAGATCTCCATTCTCCCGCCACCACTAGGCTGACTTCTATCAAACCTGCTTATCCAGAAACATACAGGTTGGTTTCCATCCCTGCAATCATCTTCCTTACATACTGAGTCCTCTGCAGCAAGCACAGCTGCTCTGAACACCCAGTTATATCTCCCAGACCTTTATTCCTCTACAACCTCTCTGCACACCTTCAACAGACTCACTGATCTGGAAACTAACAGGCCAAGGATATGTAATAGAGGCCTACCACAGAAGGATTATCAAGGTTAGGCCCCCTCCCAATATCTACTACAACAAGAACATTCAGATGCCTAAAGTCCCAAGAAAGAACAAAAATAACAAAACCCAGGGTAATATAACATAACCAGAGCACAGCTATTCTACTACAGGAAGCCTTAGATATCTAAACATATCTGAAAATCAAGAAATAACCTTAGTTTTCTTACCCTCTGTACCTCTCACACATCTCCAGTTCCTGATACTGCCCTTCTTATTTCCTCTTCCTCCTCTTTCCCACCAGGGTCTCCATCTCCCTCCACCTCCCACGATCAACCAAGGAGTATACCTGGAGGAATCCATGGCTCCAGATACATATGTAGCAGAGGATCCCTGGCCTGACAGCAATGGAACACCCTTGGTCTCTGGAAGATTTGATGCCCCACCATAGGGAAATGATGGAGCAGTGTGGCATTAGAGGGTGGTGGCTGGGGGAACACCCACATGCAGGCAAAGGGGGACAGGTAGGGCAGATGTATGATAGAGGGTTGGTGGATGGGTAACCTGGAAGTGGAATATCATATGAGATCTAAATGAATGGAAAGAGTAATTAAAAAAAACCTAAAACTAAAAATGAAAATGACCTTAAATCCAATCTTATAAAGATGATATAGGCCTTTAAAGAGAAAATGAATAAACCCATTAAAGAAATACAAGAACTAGACCACATTAATGTAGAACGCATTCAAGCTCAAGAAGAAGGAAGACCAAAGTGTGGATGCTTCAGTCCTTCTTAGAAAGGGGAGCAAAATACTCATGGAAAGAAATACGGAGACAAAGTGTGGAGCAGAGACTGAAGAAAAGTCCAGAGACTGCCACACTTGGTGATTCATTCCATATACAGTCATCAAACCCAGACACTATTGTAGATGCCAAGAAGTGCTTGCTGACAGGAGCCTGATATAGCTGTCTCTTGAGAGGCTCTGCCAGAGCCTGACAAAAACAGAAGCAAATACTTACAGCTTATGACTGGACTGAGCATGAGGATCCAGATGGAGGAATTGTAGAAGGTACTGAAGGAGTTAAGGAGGTTTGCAACAATATCAACCAACCAGACACCCCAGAGCTCTCAGGAACTAAACTGCCACCCAAAAAGTACACATGGAGGAACCCATGGTTCCAACTGCATATTTAGCAGAGGGTGGCCTTGTTGGGTATCAATGGGAGGAGAGGCCTTTGGTCTTGTGAAGGTTTGATGCCCCAAAGTAGGGGAATGCCAGGAAGGGAGACAAGACTGGGTGGGAGATGGGAGAATACCTTCATAGAAACAGGATTAGGGGGGATGAAATAGGGGGTTTCTGGGGAGGAGCAGGAAAGGGAATAATATTTGAAATGTAAATAAAGAAAATATCCAATAGAAAAAAATGTTTAAAAAATAAAAATAAAGAAATACAGGAACATACAATGAAATTATGTAGAGGCATTTAAATATAAAACATATAAAACCCCTAGAGAAATACAGAAAATTAGGTGAAGGAAATAAACTGTTCAAGACCTGAAAGTGGAAATATAATCAACAAAGAAAACACAAAATGAGAGAATCATCAATATGGAAACCAGGAACAACAGATGCAAGCACAGCCAACAGAATACAAAACATGGATGAGGGAATTCCGAGTGTAGAAAATTCAATAGAAGAAATGAATACATCTGTCAAAGAAACCACAAGACTTCCAAAAAATACATGACTCTGTGATGGCATTGCCTACATGACAACCTTACTAAATATGGAATGAAGTATAATTCAAAAATTGAGGGCACACCTGTGATCCAGATATTGAGGCTGGACAATATAGGCTCTTGACTTGGATGTTGACATGGGATGACACCCGTTTTTGATTTAGATCCTGAGGTAAAATGGCCATGAAAAGCTTAGGCTGAGGCAAGGTAGTAGATACTTTTAATCTCAAGAGATTGAAACAAGTAGATTCTTGAGTTCAAGGCCAGACTGTGAGAGAGCAAGTACCAAATCCAGGCATGGTGGTACAAACCATTAATCTGGGACCCACCTTTTGCTGGAGGCCTACATAAGGACATTAGAAGAAGGAAAGCTTACTCTTCCTTTTCTGCTTATACTTCCTTGCCATCGCATCTGTTAGAACTTGTTTCTTCAGAATTCAAGCTTATATAGAAAATTAACTGAAATAACTAGCCTCATGGGACTAACAAACTACTAGATTTTTGTACTTCCCATTTACAGCTGCCCATTGGGTTAGTTGAACTGCAGACTGTAAGTCATTACAATAAATTTCATCAATTTTTAGAGACATGCCATAAGTTCTGTGACTCTACAGTACCCTGAATAATATAGATTCCATTGAAAAAACCTAATCTAAGAAAAGACTAGGAATAGACAAAGGAGAAGAATCCTAGCTCCAAGACATAGAAAATATTTTTCACAAAATCAAAGAAAAATTTCCCAACCTACAGAAAGAGATAGCTATGAACATAAAAGAAGGTTATAGAATACATATTATTTTAGACCAGAAAAGAAAATACTTCTGCCATATAATAATCAAAACACAAAATTTACAGAACAAAGAAAGAAAATTAAAAGCAGCAAGGGGAAAATGTGAGGTAGCATACAAAGGCAATGTATTAGAATTACAACAGACTTCTCAACATAGACTCTAAAAGGTAGAAGGGCCAGGGCAGATATCTACTGTGATTATTATAGAAGTTGCAATATACACCAACCCAATAGCCAACATCAAATTAAATGGAGAGGAACTTAAAAGAAAATTCACTAAGATCAGGGACAAGAGAAGGCTGCCCATTTTCCCATATCTATTCAATTAAGTACTTTAAGTCCGAGCTAGATCCATAGAAAACTAAAGGGGATTATCAAGAGAAAATTGGAAAAGAGGGAGTCAAAATAGCTTCACTTCTTGATGAAATGATAGTATGCATAGTTATCTCAAAAAGTTTGCCAGAGAACTCCCACAGCTGATAATCACGTTCAGTAAAGTGGATGGATCCAAAATTAACTCAAGGAAACCAGTAACCGTCATTATACAAATGATAACTGGGCCAAGAATGAAATTAGGGTAACAAGACCCTTTGTAATACCCATGAATAATAGAAAACATTGGCATAACTCTCAAAAAGCAAGTGAATGACCTATGTGACAAGAATGTTGAGTCTCTGAAGAAAGACACTGGGGAAGATATCAGAAAATGCAAAGATCTTCCTTGTTCATTGAGCAGTAGGGTAAACAGAAAAAAATGGTCATCATACCCAAAACAATTTACAGATTCAATACAATTCCCATCAAAATTCCAACATAATTCCTTATGGACCTTGACAAAGCAATTCTCAACTTCATAAGCAAAACAAAACACTAAGGTCAATTAAAATAATCCTAAACAATAAAAGAACTTCTGGATGTATTACTATACCTGACCTAAAGCTCTAATACAGAGGGATAGTAATAATTACTACATGGTATTCGTATAGGGCCAGACAGGTTGACCAATGGAACCAAATTGAAGACACTAAAACACACACACACACACACACACACACACACACAGAGAGAGAGAGAGAGAGAGAGAGAGAGAGAGAGAGAGAGAGAGAGAGAGAGAGAGAGAGAGACACTTGATTTTTGACAAACAAGGAAAAACTATACAATGGAGAAAAGAAAGCATCTTCAACAATCGGTGCTAGTCCAACTGGATGTCTACATGTATAATAATACAAAGAGTTCCATATTTATCACCATGGACAAAATTTGAGAACAAGTGAATCAAAGACCTCAACATAAAAATGGATACACGAAAGCTAATAGAACAGAAATTTTGAGATAGCCTTGAACTCATTGATACTGGAGACAAGTTTCTGAAGAAAACACGAATGGCTCAGATTCTAAGAGCACCAATTGATAAATTGAACTTCATGAAAAAGAAAAGCTTCTTTAAGGCAAAGGACAAAGGTCAATAGGACAAAACAGTAACCTACAGAGTTGGAAAGGATCTTCACCAACCTTATATCTGATAGAGGGCTAATATCTAAAAGTTATAAATAACCAAGAAGTTAGACACCAGCAAATCAAGTATCCCAACCTAAAAAGGAGTACAGAGCGAAACAGAATTCCCAACAGTGGAATCTAGAATCGCCAAGAAGTAAATAAAGAAATATTCCGTGTCCTTAGTCATGGGGAAAATACAAATCAAAGGAACTCTGAGAATTCGTCTTAAACCCCTAGAAATGACTAAGATTAAAAACTCAAGTGATAGCACATGTGGAGGTGAGGGTGTGAAGAATGGGGAACACTCCTCCACTGCTGTTGGGAGGGCAAATTTGTACAACCACTTTTGAAATATATTTGATGGTTTCTCAGAAAACTGGTAATAAACATTTCTACCTTAAGATCCAATAGTACTGTTTCGGTGGAATATCACTTAGAACACGAATAAAATAGTATGACTCAGACAGATAGTGGGAACAGGATGGAAGAGGGGATACGGAAGGCAATGTGCCTTGTTCAATGTCAGATTTGGGAGAGATGGAAGTGATGAGTAGATTGCCATGAGATTAAATGGACATCTGCAGCTGACAGGGCTTGGGGGTTAGGGCACATCTCATGCACAGGCCAGAGACTTAGCATAAGGGGCTTCCTAAGTGTAAATGTGTGTGACCTTACCTATGACTACAGCAGTGGACATAGGAAGCCCAAAGAGCTTGAAAATTTTTAACTGAAGTTTGTATGATCTTTGTAAATGTGGATATCTCCCTTAGAGCATGTATAACACAGAACATTTTAGGATAATAAAATATTGTATGTGTGTGTTTATACACAAATGAGGATGAGTGAGTTAAGTAGTAATATGAGCATCTACATATATGATAATGTACCATATACGTTAATTGATTGTGATTCCCATATACATCCAAGTACCCAGAAACAAGTTAGTGCATTGGTACCTCTTATTAAATTTATCTAGACACTATATTTACAAAGCTCATTAATGTATTCTAGGGCAATATGGAGAGTTAAATAACCAAAGAGGTAACTCCAGACCACTATACTACCAAAGATAGAAACATAGATGTTGTCCTGTTGATGCACCATTTAAGTCTCAAAGAGAGAGACTAAGATAAAAGGAAAATCTGTATGATAAAGATATATTGCCAGAAATATATAATATTGATAAGGAATTCAATGACTTTTGTAGAAAATGATAGCATATTTTTGTGGATTCATACATTACCAGTTTTCCTGATGAAATTCCGTGTACATAAGGGGATGGGCACTAACAGACAGGTAGATTAGTGTCCTATCCAAGGTTTACTATCTTACAGAAGTTGTTCATCTCTGAAATAAAGACTTTGAAAGTTCACAGAAATACTTCAGATGGTGGGATCATATAACTGCATTATGTTTTAGATAAATGATTTGAATTACATTATAAATAATTCATTAAAACATTTTGAGATGAGTGCAGTTCAATTTGCAGCTGTCAAGAGTGTCCCTGAGAACTCTGACACTCAGAATATAAGAAGTAGAATCTGAACAAGAGCACAAAAAGGACAGGGACAATAGAGAAAATTCAGCTGAGAGTGGTATTTTATCAAGGGTAAAAAATGGAAAGAAATGTAGAGGGTATACTATGTAGCATGATAAAGGGAATATCACTAGTTTACAAAGGAAAGATAAACATGTTCCTTACTTTGGATTAACAGAACTTAAGACTGTACAACATTTATGAAAATGACATCCACAATTTAAACAAACCCTGTTACCACTCAGAGCAGTTTTGGGTTTGGAAGCTGTTGCAAAGTATAAGCAATACTTGAATCATTGTTTTCATTTTTTTTCTAATATTTCCAGATCCTAGAAATTAGATGTGGAAGAAATTATGGTCTATCAAAGGTATGTGGCAAAATAATACTACAGGATGTGTTATTATATATCAAATAACTTTCAAGCACTGTATAAGAAATTTGGATTCTAAAAGGAAAAAGTTATTTGTCTAGAGGAAGAAGGCAATAATTATCATCCTTTTCTCTGCTAATGATTAAAATAACCCAGAGTGTCCACTGGTTCTTAATTTTTACTTGATAACTGTACAAGTTACAATCTGTTCACAACATTAAATAATGTCTTATAATTATGCTAAAAATGGCCAGAGAGGTACTGCACCAGAGAGAGAAAAACTGGATAAAGTACTTTAATGGTTTTATATTTGTTATTAAAAATAAGAACATATATATGTGTGTGTGTGTGTGTGTGTGTGTGTATATAAAATTTCATTGTGTATCTCAAAATGGCTTTAATCTTTGGAAAACTTGCTTAACCTTGAATTTAAAGTCAGTCTGTTTTTACACCTGCATGCTGAAATTTTGAATGTGCACTACCAAAATAGGTAAAATAAATGGTTGTATGAATACTATATTCTCTTTACATTTAGCATTTTGTTTTTGTATTTTTTTCTGAAATGAATATACCATGAATATTTTAAACTAATAATGTTATATATTATTTTGCCAAGACAATACGTTTTTGATTTTCAAAGGCAGAGCACCAGATAAAATTAAATCATGCAAATTTATATTATCAGTCAATTATAAAAATGAGCAGCAAAACTATGAACTAGTGGCCTCCTGGTATAGATTAAATGAATTGCAATATGTAACCAATTTGGAAGTAATGGGTCTTCAGCATATGTCTTCTGACAGACTTACTGGTGTTTTGTCTACTTTCTTTTCACTTTCTGGAGAAAGTGTACTTTTCAGTATACTTTCTTGCACTGTAAAGTCTCTGTAAGAGTACTTAGACTCATGATTTCAAGTATTAGAACAACCAGGACATACATGTAGCAACAAATGATGGAAACTAAATGTGCT
This sequence comes from Grammomys surdaster, assembly GCF_004785775.1. NCBI lineage: Eukaryota > Metazoa > Chordata > Mammalia > Rodentia > Muridae > Grammomys > Grammomys surdaster. The sequence goes on from NW_021604698.1 coordinate 3,050,436, forward strand.
TTCCCTATATGATTCAAATTGATAGATCCTGTATGAATCTGGGTGGTTTACTTAAGGAAAAGAACCTCAGGCAACTTGTGTGTGTGTGTGTGTGTGTGTGTGTGTGTGTGTATACAAAGACAAGTCTTTATTGATAAATAAATTATGATTAAACATTATGATGCTTTGTTAGAGAATTAAAGCTTCAGAGTCGCCATCTACGCAGCCCTGGCCCTAGCTACTAGCCTCAGCCTTCTTGCTGGGAGCCTTGGATGAAGTCTTGGGGGATAACTCAGGTCTTCTGGGGTTCTCAGGAGTCTGTCTTCCTGACCCTAGGTGTGGGTTGTGTTTTGTGTCCCATGTCCTGGGAAGGAGTGGGCGCTTTGGTCTTCTGTACTGTCTTAACTCCCTGAACAATTGTCTCAGTGTGGGACATGGCTGCCATCTTCCTATTGGCGAGGGAAGCAACACTATTTTGGGCCTGTAAGAAAGCAAGCCCGGTGTTGGGGAGATGGCTCAGCCAGCAGAGCACTCACTTCACAAGCACAAAAGCACAAGCTTACTTCCCAGAGTCCCACACAAGCCTGGAAAGACTTGAGACTCAGCAGGCAACAGGTGCCTACCAACCTTGCTGGCCGAGGGCTTTGATTTCTCACACACGTCTTTGGTTCTCCTGTGGGCATCTGCTCCTTACCTGATGGCACTGTGTTTGACATTCTGGCCTCTGCTGGTGCTGAGAGGGCCCCCCGGCAGCTTTGCCTCGTTTTAGAGGGGCCTTTCTGACCTCTCCTGGTTTTGCCTTGGCTTTCTTGGGTGCCAGCTCCAGCGTAACTGATGGGCAGGGATAAGCCTCCCTCTTCTGCCCCGGTTTTAGAGCCGCTTTCTCTGTCTTGGCCTTGCTGACTTGGTCTTTCTTCAGCAATCCAGATTTCTTGGGGCCTGTCTCCTTGGCACCTGCTGCTCCCCTGCGGGCTTTCTGGGCACAGGATTTCTTTTTCTTGGGGTTGGGAACTAGTTTGAAGCTGCCAGTGGCAACCTTGGCCTTGGAGTTGGCAGACCTGGTGAGGAGGCCTCGACGCACATCAGTTTCCAGAGCCTGCTTCAACAGGTACTTGAAGCGGGAAGTGTCCACTGTTGGGTACTTATGTTGGATATAGACCTTGATGGCTATGACTGATGTGCCCTGGTGCTTCTCCCTGGCCTTTAGAGTCTCTAGCACCATGCGTAGCATTGTTGGGTTCCGTTGGCCTGCTTGGATTCTTCTGCATCTTGGACCTGTTGGCTTGTTAGCCCCAGGGAGCCCACATGATCCAGAAGGTGATGTGTCCGTGGAGGGAAAAGAGGAGAAGGAAGAAACACTGGAGACACTTCCTGGAGCTGCAGGCCAGGTGGGTGCTCACTCAGGTCGGCAATTTTTAAAGAGACAAAAATGACCAAAATAATTGAGCATAGTTTTTCGTTTTGTTTTTTTTTTCAGACATCCTTATTATTATTTATCTGAATTGCTCTTTCTGTATTTAACTCCCTCCCATATTCCTAAAGAAGCACATTTTCTCATTTTCTCTAATGAGATTCTTTGTATTCTGCGATCACCCTTTCCCCTCTTTCTACTTTCTTCTGTACTTAACTTTTGCTCCCTCCCAAGAATGCTCTATATTGTCACTTTCCCCAGTCAGATCTCTTATATCCTTCTGCTTACCCTCTCTGTTGTTTCAAAACTCCTCCACCCTTCCTGGTAATGGTCCTGTTTTACATTTTCAGTTAAGTAAGTGACAATGTACCTAAAAATTAACTATAATACAGGAAATTACATGTATAATTATGAATGTATGATTTTTCAAAGTTATATGAACTGATGTTTCTGAAATAGTCCCTTTTTGAGTCATTGATGAAGGCTTTCGTAAGACTTTAAAAATTACGGCCTGTTACATTTTGCTTTTAAAAACACTGTAGAAAGTGAAGGTAAATATTTATCGCTGAAGACACCATTCACTTCACAAACCAGGCCTAGATACTCTTGAGTTGCACCTAAACTACTCCTCCTTGAGGATTAGTTTTCATGGCGGCAGAAAGTAGTATTCAATCTTACAAAGTCAAGCAACAGTCATATAAAGCTATGAAGCCTGTGGAAGGGACCTATATCAATAACCAACATGACAACACTAACATTGAAATAGTATCCCTCATATCGTGGTGATACTAAAATATCTCTACGTAGGTTTACTTAAGACCTGCTCAAAATGAGAAAATAAGTCTGTTATTGGTCACATAACTAGCTACTTAGTGATAGTGAAGTCATGGATACTGGAGAAATATCTACAAACAATAATTTAATAAGTCGGCATAATCCCTGATGGCAGTCTATAAACATTTGGCCTAATACTCACAGATTATGTACTCGTTACCTCTTGTTAAGAAAATTTCTCTTTGCAACAGAAATTATTACCTCAGAAAATCACAACCAATCAAAATATAGAGCTGCAGAACCCAGTATAAATGGATACATTTTAGAAAATACTCTGTACCTAAGGGTGAGGGAACATTGCAGGAGATATGGTAGAAAGACTGGAATACCAGAGCATCAGAGAGTTTGCTGTGAGTCTATTGTCCCCTGCAGTATCAGAAGTTTCAGCCATTAAAATATTACCATCATGATTGACAAAATGTGAGCTGAATGAGGACACTACCAGTGGGTTTGACAGAGTGAATAGGGAAAAGCCCATGTGGCCTCAGCACTATTAAAAGAATACTGCCAAGTAAGCCAACCTGGAAAAAGAAAAGTTATTCTTCCCAGAAAGAGCACACCAGTTGGTATTTCTGTACCAAAGAGTCAGTCCTGGAAACATACAAACAAGTAACATTATATTAACTGAGCATGTTATATACAGGGATATATGTATGTATATGTATATATACATACATGCAATAACGATTAGTGAAGAAAACTAAGGCCATCAGCTTGAATTAGAGCAGTAGTATGTGGAAAGGTTTGGGGGTAGTGATGGAAAGGAAGAAATGGTGTAGATGCAGTAGATACTGTAGATAAAATTACCCATGGTCAGAGGTCAGTATTTCTATTTTGGTCAAGCTTCAAAAATGGCATATGTAGCTTGATCATGCTAGCCCTTTTTGTCCTGGGAATACTTTAATTCCGCCCATTGTGTTAAAGCTTTTCTTCAACAACATCAACATGTTGGCAGCCAAGTACGTGTTTTGAACCTGAAAAATGGACCCCCAGACAGAGTTATTAAATTAATAGGCTGGCAAGCCAAGGACGGGTAAGATTCTGCACAGAGCCTTCCCAACCTAAGACATAAATGCATTGCTTTTGATAATGCATATTCCATGATGGGCAAGGAAGGCATTCTTGTCAGACACCTTAAGACAGGCTCAGTCTTTTTTTTTGTTTTGTTTTTTGTTTTTTGTTTTTCGAGACAGGGTTTCTCTGTGTAGCCCTGGCTGTCCTGGAACTCACTCTGTAGACCAGGCTAGCCTTGAACTCTTGAACTCAGAAATCCACATGCCTCTACCTCCCAAGTGCTGGGATTAAAGGTGTGCGCCACCACCACCCGGCATGCTCAGTCTTGTTAATGAAATAAAAAAGAGGGAGAGGCAGAGAGCCTTTGGGGCTGCTTGGCAAGAATCTGACATGGGCCAAGGACAAGGAAATGGGCTGCTTGCTGGGAATATGATATTGCCCAAGGGCAATGAAGAAGGCTTCAGGCAGGAATCTGACATTAGGCTGGAACAAAGAAGCAATTTCAGGTAGGAATCTAAATCTGGGGCTAGAACAAAGAAATAATCTCAAGCAGAAACCTAAATATTAGGCTATAACAAAGAAGTAATTTCAGACTGGAATCTAAAAACAAAACAAAACAAAAATGTTTCTATGAAACCTTCCTAAATTGATAATGAATCATTTTGTCTTACATTTGTTATGTCTAACAAAAGTATTTATTATAACTAGGTTTGAAATTATACAGAGGAATTTTAATGATATAAAGGGAAAAATCTTACTATTTTCCTGTTAGCTAGATCATTTTCACAATGTAGAGCTAGTAATTTTTAACATTTATCAATACATGTGGCATTGCCAGTATCTGTCTGGTTACCAAATCAGTAAAGACAGTAGGCATATAAAAAAAATCAATGGTAAGATGAAGAAAGCATATATTTTAAACTGCACCAAAAGTTTTCATGAAAATATGAATTTTTAAAAAAATTTGAGGGGTTTTGATGTGAATTTTCTATAATTCAAATGGATAGAACTGCTGTCAAGGGACTAATTGAGCTGATAATAATTATAGGAACAATTGAAATTGAGAGGGTCATACTATGAAAATATATTATTTCTCTCCACTCCTATTTTTAATCAATGTGATCAATAATTTTCAAAAATGTAAAATAGAACATATTTTACAGGGATAATAAAACTCTTCTAAAAACTACAAAAAAAGTAACAAAAATTTTATAAACATTGTGTGAGAGTTTTGTGGTAAGCTTTTTCTTGGAGCAATAGAATAAAAGTGATTATTCTTTTTAGTTGTAACTTAATTTCTTTCTTTATTCATTCTTCTTTCACAAAATCCATCCCTGACATGACCACAGTTCCTCAGTTTCCCTTCAGAAAGACCAGGCCTCCCAAAGATATAAAGAGAACACTGCATAAAATAGCATGCTTCCTCCAGCCTTGATAAGAATATCTTTTCTTAATAAAACTTCAAGATGAAGCCTAATAATATAAATAATTTCATTTCTAGTTACATGAAACTTTCATATTTTCAAAGATATTTGTAATCACCAAAATATTTAAATATAAGGAAACACAGAGTTTTAATACAAATGCATATATTAGTACATTTAAGTAATTTATGTGGAAAATATAACACATCTGATAATTGCAATATCATTTAGTATTTAGTTGATCAAGAATATACAACTCTTCTATTTTTTCAACTTGTATCAGATCAGTTCCTAAGGTTTATTTTGAGGAAATTGTTACTTTAGTATCTTTCTTTGAAGGACATTTGGCAAGATGCATTATGCTAAAAATTCCAATTTCCATATAGAATAAATGCTGAAATCAATATAATTCTATCCCAATTGAAATTATTCTAAAGAGAATTTTCAGATGACAAGATGTATTTGGTGAACAACTTGATGAACTTTGATAGCAAAGAACATTCAGAAGGGAAAACATTTGATGCTGCAAAGTCAAATACATATTTGTCTACTGAGAACAAACTGGAAATTACAAAATTAAGGAAAAGTATTGATTTATAAACAGAGCAGTACATTGCCTGTCAAAAGCACTTTATCTAGTAGGGTGCTCCGTTAGCTGGCTAGAACTATGTGCAAGTCTGTTACCTTCTTAACATCCATCAAAAGAGCAAAACAGCTATTTATTAGGAAACAGTAGCTTGTGAACGTTTTTAAAAATGCTTTATTTTTCCAATGTTGTTTATTTTTTGACCTTTAAAACCTGAAGGGCCAGGATTATCATTGCTATTTTATTGTGCAACTAGACTTCTAATAACTGGTCACTGCTTTGGATCTAAAAGAAAACAAGAAAAAGGCATCTGGAGTAAATTTTGTATATAACATTTATTGATTCTTAATCTTGGAGCTATCAATTTGACATTTATATGCCACTCTGAAGCTGATGTAGGTCATTTATCTTTGTTATATTGTAAGTCAATTAAAATGTATACTAAATATTGTTGTACATACTATAAAGCCATAGTAAAATGAAAGGTCTCTGAAATTTAAAAGGAAATTTCAGGATTGTATACAAATGAGCATATTTAGGAAAGAGAGAAGGCAAGTAATTAGAATTAAGTAAGAGACACTAACAATATTGGAGTCACTAAGATAGAACTTCTAAACTAAGTGTTTCTTTTTAAACTACAAGCAACTGTTTACAGACAAAATAAAATCTAGGGAGAAATATAAAAGTTTGCAATCCATGATTTGATGTGTATACATTTGTTGAAACATCATGTTTGTCTTTCCTTTAAGTTTTTCAGATAAAGTGCATCACGGTCAATATTCAAAAATAAATAAAATTCTGGATAACAAAAAATGAGTAGTAAATACAAGAATAAAGCAATGATCAGGTAACTTAAGGCACCTCTATGTCTTTTTCTTCAGTTTATATCATTAAGACAATATCTCATTATATATATACCATATTTCTAGAAACTATGTTAAAACATAGAAAGAAATATTTTCCTGTGAAAAACACACTGCAGTTTTCCCTGCTACATTAAATATTTGTGATGTCAGACAATCTTAGAGTATCTGATTTATCATATATTCTAAGAAGAGGTTTAGGATGGGTACAACAAAGACCCAGGAGCTACATTCATATCGCGTTTGTGGTGAATTCTGCTCATCAGAACTGAATGCCAAATCCTGATCGTAAGAAGTTTCTCTATTCCGTTTTTTAAAATGCTCTTTTTTTTAATACTCTGTCAAAAGGAGCATCAACCAATGATGAATAAGATATTGCTATACTGAGATAGGCCCCTGGGTCCCTTGTCCCTGGGTTAAAATCACATGGAAACACATTCAGCACTGTCTCTGAGTCCACTAGTAGCATCATGCTGAACACAAGACAGGGTTTATTTGTTCAGCTCTTAAACTTGTGTGATTTTTCTACTTTTACATGGTGTCTTCTCTACTATTGAAATATTGCACTCAGAGCATTTGTTGCTTTTAAACCTCAGCATCTTGTTAGGGGTGTCAATCAAGATGGGATCTGAGCAATCATGTTTTTCATTTTGGACAGTAACACAGGAAACATTTCATGGTCCTAGTATTATATAAATCCTGTTAAAAAGATAAAAAGATTTATTTTAAACAAATTACTTTGTTACACTGCTAGGAGATATATCAATTTGTGCTATGAAAATGTGTAGAAATTATAATTTTGTTCCCTAACTCACTTGACCACCCGGCTCTTCTTTCAGTATTTTAATTTCTGGTAAGAATAATTTAAAAGTACTACATGGAACAATCTTTACAAAATTTTACACTTAAAGGATAATGAAGAGGGTATTTTTGCCCTTTATGTTTATCATACCAAGAAGCTACACCCATAAACTTTTGTGACTTCCTAAACATGAGCTGAAAATGATGACAACAATAGTTATACTAGAGTGGGTGGAGGAAAACAGACAAGGCCTAAACAATAAACAAACATTATAGACAAGAAAGAGATGCTAAGAGGAGAAAAATGGCCTTCCCCATGAAGAACATAACAATTGATTATCTAGTACCAAATAATCAATCCAGAAAACATATGTACAGAAGTAATATTAGACAAGCTGTGCAAGGTCTGTTTAGAAATTTATGTGTATGTATGCATAATATGTGTAACAAATATCAGTGGGGAAAAAAGCCAAAGAGTTGGAAGTAAGCAAGAATGAATATATGGGTAGGTTTAGAGGGAGAAATGGGAAGAAATAACTGATAAAATTATATTACATTATAAATAAAAGACATATTAAAGAAAAGAATAAGCAGTTAAATATATAGTATTGCTTATACATAAAATAACTAATGGTCCTAAGAAAATAAAATTATAACTAATCTAAGAGTCACAGATACAGCAATTTGATTGTAATATTTATATTAAATATTTGTTGGCTATTAATGTGATCAACTGTCTTTAAGGTAATTTAACAGTCATTTAAATTAAAGGATATAAAGTAGTTTCAGAAGGTTAATACTTGGCAAAAAAATTGAGAATATATTAATCTAGAATTTAGTTTATAGTTCATGAAGAAAGGGAAAATTTATATTTTATTTGAAAGTAAATCACCCAGAAATATTATATTTTTAAACATACATCGTTCAATTGGGAAATTAAATTCTTGCTTACCTAGAAATTTGCTTACCTTTTTATTCTTATTGTTATTAAAAATTAGTACATATCTCAAAAATTTCTTTTTATATATCATTTATAAAATCAATAATTTTTATATATCATTTATTCAACACCCATTCATATTCTAGTGTTTAGTTAAATATATACTCAATATATTCTATATTTTGCTTACAATATGTGAATGAAAAGGGCTGTTAATGCAATAACAATTAGAGAAAAGATATATCATAGATTTGAAGAAAAGCAATGAGGGGTACATGGAGGATTTTCAAGGGGGAAAAGAAGAGACAAATGATTAACTATAGTATAGTATAATCCCAAATAAAATTCTATAAAAAAAATAGTTAGTAAACCACATAGTATTTCAGAACTTGAGAATGTAAGAAAATGCTTGGGGGGAAAATCAGGAAACCAGTATGTATTAAATTGTTCTCTTACACTTTCCTTACAACAGGAAAACCAATCTGGAAATATTATTACAATTATAAGAATCAAGTGTCTCAGGATACATAAAACTATTCCTGCTTGATTCAAAACAGTGACATTCATGTTTAACTTGTGTGAATACCGAAGTTGAGAAAATTTCCAAACACTGTATAATTCATACAACTTGTGACCAGTAATTGCCTTGGAACAAAATAAACAAGAGTTAGTGTATTGTCTTCGCAGTAAGAATAATTTAAATATGGATGGTAAGAAAAACAAGTTTAAGGAATTTTCACCAGTATATTTTATGACTCGTGCTATTTATTTTAACTTAACAATGATTTTTGAGTCATACTGCATGACCAGCCCCATGTGGTATTCTGAGATGTCCCTTTAGGTATAAGAAAAAGGAAAAAGAAATAATTACTTTAGTGAAAATATTATGATAAATGCCATAAAGACGGAAACTGATGTAGGATATTCATGGTTCTTAATTTTCTGAAAGATGAAATAAAAAGAGAGTGTGGGAATGGGAAGTAGTTTGGAAGAACTATCATTCTCCTAAGAGTACAATGTATGGGTGGATAGGCCTGAGGGCAGTTGAATAAAGTGGAAATATAAATTGTAAATAGATACAGTTTGGATTCAACTGCAGATTTTGTCCCAGGGTTGAAAATGCTACATTTCCTATCACTTTGTAATTGATAAGTGCTGCTGATTAGGATAACAGAAAAATTAAAGTTTATGTTTTTTTTTTTTCATTCCATACAGTCTTGGCCAAAGCATAGTCAGTTAAAAGTATATATCATGTTATTTCATTTGGTTATTTAAGTTGTCCATAGACTATATTATAAATCAAATAAATGTGGCAGTGTCAACGACACATTAATGCCATTTGAGCACTTATGAGATAGAAATAAGGTGATTATCACTTCAAAAGTCACACTTTACTGTATGAGAATCCAGCGTTTTCTATATGATAATAACTCTACAAAGTACATCCAAACAGTTACTATACCACATCACTGAGATAGATAGCACATTAGATACATGATGTAAAGAAAGTGTGTGCATACATAATATGAAAACTATGAGTACACTCTAATGAATCTGGTCACTAGCCATCATCCTCATTCCCGGGATCGCCCTCTGTGGTACTGAATCTTCTAGTTCTGCTGTTATTGTTCTCAAACAGCCTTCTGCAGTGACAGCTACGTTCAGAATGACTTAATATAGCTTAGTAACATTTGTACGCAGTGATTCTGACTTGAATAAAAGATCTTGTTATTATATACTATAATGAATCCGGAGTGTATTTATATACATGAGTTGCAGACATACTTTTTAGTGGTTTGACAATAATAACCTGAGGTACCGTACATATGCTAGTAATTCTTGTCCCAGTCCAACTGGCACTCACCACTGATCATTTGGTATGCAGATTAAAGGGCTAATTATGAAAATACAAGCTGGCTAAAGAAGAGCTACACATACAATATAGAAGACAGATGGCCAAAGCAGTATCCAGTTCATCTAAATATTGTTTCATTATGTCAGTTTTAGAAAATATTTATGAACTTTAAGGATTGCTGAAATACAGGAGTAGATATGGTAGGACTTGGCTAAATTCAGTCAGTTAATTAAATTTTCATTTTAAATTCTTGATTTAAACATCCTACTAAATGAATTAGCAGTCGGTAAACTTTACCTGCTTTCTTGGTATTCTTTCCTTTGATCTACCTTAGGGAGTAGGATTAAAAAGGTATGTTATAATTATAAAATGTCAGTGAATTTACTGTCAATGTGTTTCTTAGACAAGATGTTATTCCCTGAGCAAATGGTATTGTTGGCTTCTCCATCTTGTAATAAATACTCTTAATAAGGGAGTATAGATAGCAACCATTGTGTGGTCAAAGCATTATTGCAGCCCAGTATATAACTATGAAATAATTCTATGATGCTGATGATTTAATGCATATCAGATGCACTTCACGTTAAATACTCAAGGACTATGAATAAAAGGACATATCAACACGAATATAGGACAAGAAATGGTGCCTTTCTAAGAGTGTATTCTGACTCTCAGGGAAAATTTATAACAGTGCATACTTCTTGAACAGAGTGATCACACTTATCAAATATATACTTTAAAGAAACACTATAAAAAAGCATATTATTTTACACTTGGAAATCTACTGGGAACCAGAATTCATGCAGTGTTCTATTCTATTTTGTCAGGGATTTTTTTTGAAATGTGAAACAAAGCTTCCATTTCATTTTATTTTAATAATGTAATCATAATGTATATTTCAATGGTTTATCAATATATTGTCCAAACATTTTTATCATTATTTATAACTCTATAATTACTGTAAGTAAATGCATGAATTTTACCCATGTCTAATAATATTATGAAGTTTCCATTTCTTGTGTATTTTACTTACTTTCTGAGCTGGCCAGTAAATATTGAAAAGGAAGCACACAGCATCAGTTTTTCAGTCACTGAGCTACTGTGTGTTTTCATGTAAAATAATATTAATTTTTTAAGAGCTTTAAACTAGTAATGTATTTTACAAAGTAATCAGATGACTATTGACAAGGAGAAAAGACTGAAAATCTTGGAGCTGATCTTTGTTTAGGACCATTAGGATTAGACTCACTAAAACACTGTTATGTAAAACCACAGAATACATGACAAGGTACCTACATAGTTTGATTCTAATTACGTGGCATGTTTTAAATTTTCTGAATGCTTCTATTTATCGACAATACTAAGATAATAAAGAGATGTTTGAAAGAGATGATCCCAGCTGAACTTCAGTTTCTTTTTAAAGTGATTCTCAGTATTTAATTGTTTTTAAGGATTCAGGCATCAAATATTGTAGAGGATCTCTATGGAATCTTTTTGACATATCCTAACTAGTTTTCTTGTCCTCAACAGTCAATCTCACGTAAAATAGAAGATATTTCGAATTTGGAAAACATACTGAGCCCTCATCTATGCATCTAACCATAGTAGACTTAACAATAAAATTTATTTCATCACTTAAGATTTTTATTACTTCAAATTTTACTTAAAGTACTATTATAAGGACGAATGTCTCAAGATATTTTCTAATACTACAATTGAAAAACCTAAAGTGTAACAAAATAAGAGAAGCTAGAAAATGAGGTATCTGACTTCTGTGAGCTGGAGAAACATACAAAGAAATTGGATCAGTTCAAATTTTTTCCTCAGTTAGAACCTAATTTTGTGTATCTCATCTTTGCATATGTGAGTCATCAGATAGGGTCTCTTCAGTTAACTAAAATAACACATAATTATATTCTAATTTAAGCATTCATCATAGTTTAAATTAGGTATTCTATGTATATATTATGAATAAGAATAAATTAAAGGATAAAATTAGGAGGAACATTATTACCTAAATTTATTCATCCAATGAGCAGTTTGTCCTTAAGTCTTCATTGTATTCAAGATGAGTGTCTGACTTTGAAGGTACCCAGAATAGGGGTACTGCAGAGGTTAAACCTTCAGATTTCACCTGTGTTACATAAAAACCTTCTATAATTCAACATTTTGCGATTTTTCTCAATGTTTTCAAACAACAACAAACTTACTCTGAATCTTAGTGACAACTTCTAAAACATGCATATATATAAACACTAACTCATCATGTACTCATATGTGTAGGTGGGCTTTTGAAAGGGAATTATCTTCCTGAATAGAACTTCACCATTAGTCATCCAGAGACTGTCCCACCTAGGGTTCAATCCCATCTACAGACACAAAACCGAGACATTATCACTGATGCCAAGGCTTGCTGACAGGAGCCTGGCAGTGGTCCTCTGAGAGTCTATGCTAGAGTTTGACCAATACAGATACAGATGCACACAGCCAAATATCCAGCTGAGCCCAGGAGCCCCAATTGAAGAGCTAGGACATGAACTGAAGGAGCGTAAGGGAATTTCAACCCTATAAAAAGAAAAACATCAACTATCTGGACCACCCAGAGCTCCCAGGGACTAAACTACCAAACAAAGAGTAAACATGGAATAAACCTTGACTCCAAATACATATGTATCAGAGGATGACCCCATCTGACATCAATGGGAGGGGAGGCCCTTGGTCCTGTGGAGGCTTGATGCCCCAGTGTTGAGGGATGCTAGAGCAGTGAGGCAGGAGTAGGTGAGTGGTTGGAGGAGCACTGTCTGGATACAAAGGGGAGTGGGGACAGGGGGGATGGGATGAAGAGTTTGTAGGGGGAGGGAACCAGGAAGTAAGATATCATTTGAAATGTAAATGAATAAAATGATTAATAAAAAATATACTCTTAGAATAGCTCAAAATTATTCATTGTCCTCTTTGAAATTTTATTGTATCCTTTTCAAAATTTCAAAGCTCAACAAAATAATAGAAAACAAAAACTGCAAAGGATATGAAGGAAAGGAAATCTTTATTTCCTTTTTTGAGAAATAGGACACTAGACCAATCATTAGGAAAATTGGTGTAGAGAATTATCACAAACTAAAGATAAAGCTATCATATAGTCCCAGTCTTGCAGTACCATTCCTTGGAATATACCCAAAACCTCTAAATCCTACTTCACAAATCTTTTCTCAGGGTAGTTACTTCTGTTTCAGTTCCAATAACTAGAAGGTTAAAACAACCTATATGTTCTACAGCTTATGGATAGATAAGGAATACATGGTACATACATACTATAGTGTAAAGGAAAATGAAATCATGCAGATTACATATAAATGTGTAAGATTAAAGATGATCATATTTAGTGAAGTAAACCAGATCCAGAAAAACAAACCTTGAATCTACTCTGTCATTTGAGGAAAAATTAGAGGTTTTCACAAGAAGTTAGACTTAAGTAGAAGAGAATATGAGTTGAATTTAATGCAATGTAAAATTTCAATAACATACATTCAGGGATTTTCCTTTATATAACAACAACATTCAAAATATATAAAGCATCTAGCATTCAGCATGTTTTATGTTGTTAGTAAATATTTCTAAACTAGCAAGCAAATTATATTTCCCAACTATGCTTTTAAAATTATATCTTTTAACTTTGTGATTATATCATTTCTATCCACTCCGTCTTCCCTCCAAACACTCACAAAACCACACTGGCTCTCTTTTTAAACTATAGCTTCTTCTTAAGTATAAAAATCAATTCTTGGTATGTACTTAGCATATTAGAGAGGAGAAGTAAAGCAAATTTAGAAGAAGGAGGGTAAAATAACAGGCTGTTTAAAAGTGCATAAAGAATCATTCTACTAGCAATCTAAAATTAATTGTAATATACACAGTTGGTGTGGAAACTTACATACAGACTCTAAATGAAATTTTTCCACTGGGGCTAAAAATGCTATCTTGAGGAGTAGAATCTGTTCTAAATTCCTACACTGCACATAAAAATCACTCTTTTGAATTGTTTGTTAGGGTTGTCCAGGACAAATAAGGTTTTCCCCAAATGTTGTAGGCAAGTGACATAACAATTCATTGGTAATAAGTAAATCCTTATTACTCAGACTGACATGTAAGTGTTCTCCCTGAGAATTAGCTTTCATGTAAGTAGAGGCCTCCTTATAAGCTTCCAAAGGTGATTCAACAATAGTCCTTTGCAATAAACAGTCCTATTCAGGTATTATACCTGTGATTCACAGCAATTATCAGCATGGTATAATAGCTATTCATTAAGGACATATTTTATTTTACTTCTAAAAATGAATTTTTATTGTTAAGAAAGACATTCGTAGACTATAAAACAGAGATACAGTGAAGATTCAATTTTTTTAATTTTTTCACTTTTTGAGAGAATAATTACATTATTTCCTCATTTTTTGCTTTCCCTAATCTGCCTCTTGTCAAAACATTTTTTTATTCAAATTCATGAAAACTTTTTCTATAGATGATGTTGTTGTTGGTGGTGGTGGTAGTGGTGTGTGCGTGTGTGTGTGTGTGTTTATTGCTAAGTACACAAACAGTACCTGCTCAGTTACTTGTGTACAGTTATTTATGTAAATGCTATTTATGTATAGTATATTTTCATAGCTGACCATTTGGTCTTGGAAAATAATTTAGCGTAAGATTTTGAAGACATTAAACAGTAAGTTTGAAATTATTGTTGAAGTATGTTGACATTTTCATGCAAAAGACATCAGTGGGGACACTAAAATTTGAAATTGAACATTATATATTTTCTCAAAAGGAAAGTTTGCTTCTATGCATACTAGTGGATTTATACCTTTGGTTGTTTTAGAAGATTATAGACTGAGTGGGCTTCTGGGTTCACAAAACTTGAATTAGTTCCTGAAAGAAGGTATTGCAACTCCTCTTAGTGGAGATCTTGGCAGAACTCTAAGCCATGAATCAGCCCATGTTGATTGTATGTGTGACCATTCTCCAGGAGGAAGAATGAAGAAGGAAAGGAAGAATTTGTTGGAAAATCGTACTGTTTTCTCTATTAACTATGTGCTTGCATATAACAGGCCAACTAAAGGCAGAGATTTGGATTTTCCCTAGAAACATTGCTAGAGCAATGTTGACTCTAACTCCTAAAGTCTTCATGTAATGCCTTAGACATTCTGTAAGACAGTTCACTTATTGAGAGTCTCTGAAACAACTCAGTGATATACAAACTAAGTATAATGCAATTCACTCCATACCATGTCTAAAAGCATGTTTAGAGGATTTATATATCTCTACAATACACAGGTGTTTTATGCTGTGGTTCTGGTCTGCACAGCTAATTTCAAAATCCCTGACTGCATAATTTGTTTGTGCATACTTTTTTCTAAAGTCTTACCACAACTTTTAGGCCTGCTATTATTCCCTATCATGTTGATAGCAACAGGTTTATAAAGTGTTATTTCTGTCATGCTTTGAGCCTCAAGTTAGACAAATCATTGGCTGGTCATTTCTACCATATCTCATAGCCACAAACACACCAGCACATCTCGTATCTAAATACATTATGGATCACAGGTTTTAATCCATGGTTGGGGTCCCAGTCACACCACTGGAAGCCTTAAGTGGTTACAGAAGATGTCTGGTTCAGGCTCCATATCCTCCACTACTAAAAGCTAGGACCACCCTAACAGACTTCAGGAAGTGTGCACTGCACTAGGCTTTAACATAAGCCCTCTAAATGCCTTCTTAGTCCACTCATTTCTCCCTATTCTCTTTTTCATTTTTTTTTCTCTTCCAGACATTATTTCTACTGTTTTTGTCCTCAGTCGACTCACAAAATCTATTAGATTTCTTTTTCACAGGGAGATTCATGTGTCCCCATAGAACCTTTCTAAGTCCACAGCCTCTCTGGGTCTTTGGACTAATTATTCTTTACTTTACAGCTAATATCCAATTATGCATATATATGTATCATATTTGTCTTTTGTAGTCTGGGTTACTCACTCAGAATTATTTTTTCTAGTTTTTTCCATTTTTTCCTAACAGGTGAGTAATCACCCATTGTATAAATGTACCACACTTTCTGTATCCATTCTTCAGTTATAGAACGTCTAGGTTGTTGTTTCTAGTTTCTGACTGTTATGAATAAAGTAACTGTGAGTAGAACAAATTTACTTGTGGTAGGATGGAGCATATTTTATGTATATGCTCAAGAATGGTATAGCTGGGTCTTGGGGTACATTGATTCCCAATTTCTTGAGGAAAAACCATATTAATTTTCATGTGGTTCTACAAGTTTGCACTTCAACTAGCAATGGAGGAGTGTTCTTCTTGCTCCACATTTTTGCCAGAATGAACTGTTACTTGTGTTGTTGATTTCAGTCATTCTGACATTTGTGTAATGGGATCTCAAAAAGTTTTGGGTTGGATTTACCTAATGGATAAATATGTTAACAGTTCCCCAAATGTTTCTTGCCCTTTGTGATTCCTCTGTTGAAATTTTTCTCTTTAAATCTAGACCCCATTTTTATTTGAATTGTTTGGTTTGTTATTGTCTAGATTTTTTTTTGAGTTCTTTATATATTTTGGATATTTGCCTTCTGTTGAATATGGAATTGATGATAAGCCAATGCCAGACACTGCTTGGATAGCCAAGAATCTAAGTTTGAATGGCCCAGATACCTAGGGTAAAATCAAACTCAACTGCCCAAAATAAATAATACATAGCAAGATAGATAAGTAAATGAAATGATTCCTAATAATATTATTTGATACTTATACATTGGTGACTAGCCAAATCATCATCACAGAAGCTTCCTTTGGAAGCTGATGAGAGAATATGCAGAGACCCACAGGTAAACACTAGTCAGAGCTCATCGAATTCCATGGAAAAGCAGGAGGAAATACCTTAGGAGACAGATGGGAAATGGACTCTAGGAAACACCATGGTCCACAGAGACTGAAGTAGCAATCATGGAGCCTGAATGGGCTTTCATTCAGTCTTCTGCACACAAGCTGTTGCTATTTTGCTTGGAGTTTTGTGGGATTCCTACCAATGGGAGTGGAAGTGATTCTGAGTCTTTTACTTGTCTTTGGAACCCTTTACTTCTACTGCATCGTCCTGTTTATTCTTGATATGAGGACGTGTGTCTGCTCTTAATGAATATTTTTATGCCATGTTCTGTTCATATCCCTGAGAAGATTGCTCTTTTCTGAAGGGTAATGTTAGATCAATAAATCTGGAGAAGAAGGTAGGAGGGTGGTTCTCAGAGGAGAAGGGTGAAACGAGGGTGGGCCATGGATATATTGTATGAAAAAATAATAAATAAAAAATCATAAAGTACTTTAAAAATCAAAAATACTTTAAAAATTTTAAAAAGTACTTTAAAAAGTACTTTTAAAATCAAAAATACTTTAAAAGTTGTTTTAAACATATTTAATGCTTAATATGTCAGTTTTAAATTTATATTTTATGTTCTATGATTGGGAGAAGTAACAACCATATTCAAAATTATATATGACTAAGTATGGAAATAAAATACAAAATTGCTATTCTCCACTAGACTGCAGGCTTTTCAGCAAATAGTTTTTATCGTCAACCTGAATAAAAAATGTGGACAAGTTCTTGTGGCAATTGGTTAGAATGAAGGAGAGATGCACTCTCCTGGCTCCCTGGGATACTCCAGTAGTAGGTAGTAGGTAGATTGCTAACTATTCTGTATTTTTTTAAATGTATAAATCTATATATTGAATGAAATTGGGAAACAAACAAAGTAAACACTTGGTTTTGAGGATCGAAAAGTTTATATCTGCTTAAAATACAGGAATTGTTTTGGTATGAACGTAAATGATCTTTTATGTCTCTATATTACCATGCTATGCCCACATGCTTCTGAATGTCTGTGCTAATTTCTTCTTGAGTAGAACATATATACCCTCCAGCAGATACTTATGCAAACTTCAGATGGTAAATGCATCCACACAGCATTCTTCCCAAACACAGCTCATTTTTGAAACAGTTTGTAATATTTCCTTTTGTCCTAAATTGCTTTTTCATCATCTACTTCCTCATTTAGCCTGTGTAAGAAAAATGATAATACTCCAAGTTCTTAATAGTAGTTTCTATTAGCTAATTAACATAATGTGTAATGTAAACCTTACTCTTAATTTTAAGATTCTCTTGGGAATTTATATAAACAAATAATTAGATTCTACTTCATTGTTTAAATGTATTTAATAATAACACTGTCTGTGTTTGATATATGAAGCACCATTTGGTATTTTACAGCAGAATGTGTATGAATATATCCCCAGGTTCAAAGTTATAAGATGATAATGACATTTTAGGAGATGCATGTGGTATTTATGAAGCTGAATTGCCTGTTCCCATGTATGAGACCACTGGGAATATCAACAGTGATATGATATTTATCAGGTTGGAAGTTTGTAAATAAGTACAGCCCACTTACCTTAAGATTGCACCATAGAATTTTCAAGTACAAAGGGTTTGAACATCTCTTCAGTCAAATATTAATATGGTGACAAAGAATTGTGTTTAATTCAATAGCAGCTGTGTTAAAGGAACTGAAGATGCATGCAGAATTTGATATAACTTTCCAATCACTTACAGCAAGCACACCACCTGCTGCCCAGCAAAAACTATTCTTTGGAAAACCAAACAACTATTATGCATATAATACCGATAATCCATTTTCAAAGGCCAGATACTCAGTTTTCAGAAATAATTTATTACATTTCTGGGTCTTGTGATTCTTTGGTTATTTAAAAATCTTTAAGGCTTAAACCAAGGACTTTTGCTTTTATTTAGAACAAAGAATGTTTGTGTCTTACAAGTCAAATTTCATGGGATTTTGTGTTTATGGAAAGACATAGCAATCCCTAAACTCCCATGATAGGTGTCATATAGATTTTTATTTTTTTATTTTTTGGTTAAAATACTTTTCCTTTCTTTCTACTTTTTGTTTATTTATTTGTTTCTTTCTCTAAACCATAAACATCATGCTTTCAGATACTTTTTGGAAATAATGTTTATGCCGAACTAATTGATTGCACTGAGGAGCAAACAAAAATAAAGGTTAAAATGTAATTTTTTGTATCTAAGCTATATTTAGTTGGAAAGTTTGCTTCTAAAGGGAAAGCATACTTACCTTAATTGACAAAAATATACACCAACACTAATACTGCTCCTTCCTAATGCTTCTGTCTAGTGTTTCTTCTAGTATCCGTCTTTTCTCTGTGCATATACAAAACAGAATGTACTGGAAACTACCCTTTAGTGCCATCATGATGAAGTCAGCTCTTCATATAGCAATTATGAAATTAGAACTACATGTTATAAAATCCATCTAAGCCTCCTTCTATCCATCCTCTCTTTTCTTCCCCCTTTCTTTTACTCTTCCTTCTCTTCCTTTTAAAATAAAAATGTATTTGTGTGCAAATTGTTTTAATTAAAATACTAAACTGTAGAGAACACATTAGTGTCTCAAATACAAAATACTTTCCTACTACTCATACTGAGTCTAATGGGTTTTACATCCAGTCAGGTACTTAACCACCTTTGATGACAGGTTTAAATGACTAGAGGAAAAGCCTACTTTAATGACAGCTAAAGTTCACTGCTTAAAAATCATGCCTAATAATAACAGGGTGTATGAAATGGCTAGGAAATTTAGAAGGAAAGGAAGATCTTAGGATAAACCGTAGTTCATAGTTGCCTTGAGACTATAGATATAGTTGAAATAAATGACAAGATTTAAACAGTTACACATTTAAGCAAAATAACTCTTTGGTTGTTTACAACAGTGTTCAATGCATTTTAAGAAATAATTGTATTTCTATTTAAAATTAATGCTTAAAATATTTTAACCGTAAATTTTATTCCTGACAGATTTGTCCAGTGACAATCTTGCACCTTTATTTCATTCTCCTGCTCGAGGCTATGATGTGCTTTGGAAAATGTGTGTATAGTCATATCAGTCCTCTGATTCCTCATTTCAGTGACTATTTTAAGAAAAGACTCAAATCCATGGCAGGCTTCTAGAGCCTTCTTCATATCAATTCAGCTGATTTATCCAGCTTCAATGCTCTCCACCTTCCATATTGATCATTGAACTGTAAATACTAAGATTTACCTAATGATTATAGCTGCCACAAATTTGACTAAAGTATAATACAGTCATTTCAGTCATAAATAATTTAAACTATTATAAATATAACAACCATTTCATCATAATTATTTATCTGTTTATCAGCCCATTATTTTCTCAAAATAAATTATAGGAGTCAATTAATAGACGGATATAGTGAGAAGTGCACCCCAAAAGGCCGTGGGAATTTGGAAGCGTGGGGCTGGCATGACAGCAATCCACCATGGAAACTTAGCAAGTCCGGTGGAGAGATTTCAGAGGTAAAGGTCAGAGAATCTGCAAAGATCAGAACAGGTTGGCCTGCTCGTGGTACCCTGACGGAGTGGAGTGGATTGCTCTTTTAATATTTCATGCAAAAGCTCTCTTCCTCACAAATCTGCAGAATAGGAATCAAAGGAGGAGAGCAGAAATATACACTTCGCTTAGTATTGAGCCTAACCCACTTACTCAAGCTATTACTAGAGTCATTTAAAATGATTAAGATATAATTTGTATTCATGCAGACAGGAAGATAATCTTCTACATTGTTTACAGAATAATATACCACCTCCCAAATTCATCACATGCTCTCAAAATACCACCATCCTTTGATAGTCATATGTTTGATAGTCACATGATTCTCTGAAGCACACATCACATAAATGACATAGCACTCTTTATTCGAAGAGAACTTTGCTGGGAAGAATGAAGAGAATTAAACATCCTGGAGGCACAGACGCAAAGTTAAATTATGATTTAAGTTTATCTGTAAGTATCTTCAATGAATACAGTTTACATGACAATAAATTCAGTACCTGTTGCTGAGGCCATTTTAAACTATTAGGAAATAATTTATTGGTTTTTCTGCCTGGCTGAGAAGGTCCTTGAGACTTGGAAGCTCAGGATTTACACAGCTCTGAGGTGGGACAGTTTCCCAGCAGAAGGCCATCCTGAGACACGGGAGATCAGCAACCCAATAGCTCTAAGAAAAAGCCTACACAGCAGAGGTGTTGTAGCTCTCAGAGGAGGGTAGAGCCAGATGAGTTGGAGAGCCCAAAAGCCTCAGTCCTGCTCTTTCTCCTTGCTTCTTCCCTTCTTCTCGTTACTGCTTCTTGTCGTCTTCCCATGAGAGAGTAATACCAAGCAACAAATCTCATAAATGAGATTTATTAGAGTCACGAGTCCCTCCATGTGTACTCCTTGGTTTAGTCCCTGGGAGTTCTGGGTTGTGTAGTTGGTTGATATTGTTGTTCTTATGGGGTTGAAAATCCCCTTAGCTCCTTCAGTCTGTTCTCTAACTACTCCATTGGAGACTCCATTGGGGACCTGTGCTCAGTACAATGGTTGGCTGAGAGCATCCACCTCTGTCTTTGTCTGGCTCTGGCACAGCCTCTCTGGAGACAGCTATATGAGGCTCCTGTCTGCAAGCACTTCCTGGCACAATAGTGTCTGTGTTTGGTGACTGTATGTGTGATGGATCCCCAGGAAGGACAGTCTTTGGATGGCCTTTCCTTCAGGCTCTGCTCCATACTTTCTCTACGTATTTGATTCTGTGAGTATTTTGTTCCCCTTTCTAAGAAGGACAGAAGCACTCACAATTTGTTCTTCCTCCTTGAGCGTCAGGTGGTCTGTGAATTGTATCTTGGGTATTCAGAGCTTTTGGGCTAATATCCACTTCTCAGTGAGTGCATACCCTATGTATTCTTTGTGATTGTGTTATCTCACTCAGGATGATATTTTTGAGTTCCATCTATTTGCCTATTAATTTCATGAAGTCATTGTCTATAATAGCTAATGAGCTCCATCCTGTAAATATACCACATTTTTTTTTATCAATTTCTCTGTTAAAGGACATCTGGTTTTTTTTTCCAGCTTCTGGCTATTATATATAAGGCTTCTATGAACATAGTGAGCTTGTGTCCTTGTTATATGTTGGAGCATCTTCTGGGTATATGCCAGGAGTTGTATAACTGGGTCCTCAAGTAATTCTATGTCCAATTTTCTGGGGAACTGCCAGACTGATTTCCAGAAAGGAATACCCTCATAGAAGCAGGGGTAGGGAGGATGGGATAGGGGAGATCTTGGGGGAAACCAGGAAAGGGAATAACATTTGAAATGTAAATAAAGAAATGGTCCAGAGAGAGAGGGGTGGGGTCGACAAGAAATTTATTGAAGGATCTAGGAAGTGGAGCATCTGATCCAGAATGAATCCCCTGCCTATGTTCCCAGGAAGGAGCAGATGAGTTTGAATTGGACAAAGTACGGTACTTAAAAAGGGGTTCCTGGGGGATAAGGGGTGGATTTTTCTAGGATGGATAATTGCAGGGTGAAGTTTGGTGGAATTTTAAGTCCTAAGCTTAGGAGAGCTCAGGGATTGGTGGGTTTCTGTGGGTAGTTCCTGGATCCGTGGGCTTTCCTATTTAGGAATTGGTGGCATTTGTTTAGATGTTTCACCTAAAATTATCATAATCTAGGAAGGATCCTGTTGGCTGGAAACCCAGTTATGACAATTAGGCAGGCCTCTCAGAGGTGCCTGGCTGCTGGAGCTCCTCAGGCAGCGGCCTGGTCACTTTCCTCCTGCTTTGAGGGCTCACAAAGTTATACAAAGCAGTCAAGTGCATTCAGTGGCAGAGAAAGCCTTCCCTACCTGTTGAGTGGCCTAAATAACCAAAATACTTCATGTTAATACATACAGAAAAATGAACACTTTTTAAAATAATAAATTAGTATACTCTCAACATTAATATGTTATTCCAAAAATTCCTATAGTCATAATGGGTATCTAGTGTGAGTGTACCACCTATCTTGTAGATGTTTTAACATGAGACTGAATCCCTCTTCAACACATGTTCAGTTTCTTGTTCAATTTCTATTTTGTTGTTGTTGTTGTTGTGTGTTTTTTGTTTCGTTAATTGATTTTGGTTTGTTTTGTTTTTCTGTTCATGTAGAACTTTTATGGGCTCACTTGATTTTTTTTTTATCAAGTTAATACTAGCTAGAGTCATTTGGGAAGCAGAATTCTCAATCCAGAAAACACTCCAACCAGAATTGGCCTGTTGACAAATCTGAGAGGCATTTTCTTGATTGATGTGGGAGGGCCCAGGCTAGTATGGAGTCATGTTTGAAAATGCAGACTGAGAAAGCATATAGAACAGGCCAGTAAGCAGCATTCTTCATTATTCTGTGGCGTGCAGTTTCTATTTCAGTTCCTGATCTGACTTCACTCAGTGATAAGAGTATGACCTGAGAGTAGGAAGCGGAAGTAAACACTTTTCACCTCAGGTTACTTTTGATCCTGTTGTTTTATCACAACAATGGGAACTCTAAGATGGGGTAATTTTTATGTTTTCTATTATGCTGTGTCTAAATAAGTCTTTTTTCATTATTTTTAGAGAATAATGGCACATACATGACTATAAATGAAGTGTAGACTTAACAGTTTCTGTCATGCATTCATTCAAATTACTAACTTTTCTACAAAGAAGTATTCTGAGACGGGTCAAAGGGAACTTCTTATGCTGACACAGGGACCTGGGTCCTAATCAATATAACACTTCAGCTCTTCTAATGTACTTGCTGCTTTTGGGAACATTTCTCCAGGATTGAATAAGTGAAAGAAAAACCTGTTTTTCTTACATAAACTATTGAAAAATACTTCATATTACAAAGTTTTTAAAAAAAACAGATTTTTTTTCTTAAAAAAAGAGTGATGTGACCCAGTTTCTTAAACAATATCTTACAAAATTGCTTTCTATTGGTTTTAAAGGCTTATTTTGTTTGATCTCCACTGTATGATCAAAATTTAGTCATTGTTTTCATTTGCAGGGATGTTTTGTCTTTCCTCAGTATGTTTCAGCCAGAAGGGCAGGAGAGCAGCTGTCTCTACTAAAGAAACCAATTATTGCTAAATGAATATTACATTGCCTGGATTCACTGACTGTTTTGCAGAACACCTCCTAGTATCAGGTAGTCTTTTTGATAATCAAGGCTTGCTCTGATCCACTTCAGACATTATGCCTTCATAAGACTTTTAAACAATGGTTATTTCCTTCACATTATTGTAAATTAAAAAAAATCTTATTGGAAGAAAGGAACAGTGATAGAGGCTAGCAACTTCAAAAATCACAGAAATTAGACCATCAAAAATCACACAAATCAGACAGAACACATGTAATCCTAAACTACTAATACATATTGAAATTCTGATGGTCATAACAGAATTTAGAAATCTTCAAATGTTTGTTCTGCCTTTTTGTTTGTTTGTTTTGTTTGCTTGTTTGTTTTTTTGTTTTGTTTTGGTCATTATCAGTCTTTGCTGCCAACCTCAACTGGATTCACACACCTTTCTGAACCATGATGAACTTGTTTGTGTTGTCCCACTTTGACTTCTCATAAATATCAAAATTACACTTAACCACAAAGTTACCTGTGTTTAAACTTTATTCTTTCTAGAATTTTTTCCATTAATGTTAGCTTATTACATTGAATTCAATCATACCCAGATTATCCAAACATACATAGGCAAGACTATCATAATTTTGACTGAATGTATTATAAATGGCTTCTAGTCAATTTCTCAACACAGTTCCTGAAAAATTCTAAAATCTCATGAGCACAATATTACCTGTCTGCTTTTCTGCTGATATTAGGATCTTCTGTACTCCCATCAGAATGTCCAATTAAGTTCAAATTACAGCGATCTGGGGATTTTTCCAGCCTATAAACCTAACTTCTTCCAAATCCCGTCTATGAACCAGTTCCAAAGGATTGTGATCTACACTATCAGCCTAATTTAAGAGTGGCCTTTGTGCAAACATTTGCAGTGTAAGCTACTTTTCTTATCACTCTGACTTAATACTAACAAAAAACATCCTAAGGGAGGTTAGTTTAGTTTTGACTATAGTTTGGTGAATACATTCCTGGCAAGCATTGAAAAATCTACCAGTTTGGACTGCTGCAGCAACCAGGATTAACAGAGATGAGAATAGTGATCTTCAGCTGGTCTCTTTTGCCATCCATTTTTGTTCATTCTAAGACTCCAAATCATCAGAAAATATCAACCACACTCAGAATCAGTCTCCATAGCTCAGCTTAGTCTTCATGAAAATGCCCTCAACTCCAACAGTGATTACTCTTGTGTCATTTCTAATCCAATCAAGTTGATAATGACTGACTCTCATTTGTACTTTTTTTGCCAGTGTAACAAAGGTTAAAACAATTCTCTCGTTTAAAAAAAATGTATCTACATTTTATCTTTTATATCTATTTTGAAAGTCAATGAATTTTTAAATGAATAACTGGTACAGTATATGATAGATAGCTTTCCAATGCATGAACTTCTTTTATGAAGTTAAAGTTTATTATAAAAATTATTTAAAATCTAATTTTTTAACTATTAAAATTTGAATTAAAAAAGTATATAATTTTTCCCATTTCTATTTCTCCCTCCAACTCAATCCTTTGCCCCCATCCTCTCTCAATTGCATGTCCTCTTTTCCTTTGATTGTTATTATTTTACACACATATACAAATACATAAGTACAATTTACTGAATATGTTCATTGTACATGGTATTTCTATGATTGATTTCAGGTTTCAGGTCTATGATTTGCTAATGGCTAACCAATTACAGAACTTATACCTTGAAAAACTAATATTCGCAATTTCTCTCTGTCTCTCTCTCTCTCTCTCTATCTCTCTCTCTCTCTATCTCTATCTCTATCTCTATCTCTATCTCTATCTCTATCTCTATCTCTATCTCTATCTCTATCTCCCTCTCTCTCAGTTGCCTGGAGTTTATTGTCTGAGGATGGATCCCTGTGAGATCTTAGCATTTCTTGTCCAGGTCTTGTTTAGGCAACCATATAGTTGAAGTGTAATGGAAAATTTTCCCTCAATTTCCAAGAGACAAAATCAGACAGTAGTCTTCCTGATTCTCTGTCTTTTATAATATCTCCACCTTATTTTTTTCAGTGTTCTCTGTTGTAGGTTTGTCTCTTGTGGCAAGACATCTCGTAATAAGTGGATCTCTTCATTTAGCCAGTTGTAGTTTTCTTTAATGGTCTGTGTCTGCTGCAAAGAGAAATGTCTTTTGTGGAGGTGTACAACTTCCATCTTAGCATGTTCTGTTCAAGGATTTTTTAGGCAACCATGGAGCTAAGGTTTAAATCTTGTGATTATGGTTGTTTCCCTCACACTGACATTTAGATAATATTTTCTGATACCACAGAAGTTCGATCTCAGGCAAAGGGATCTCAGGTCAGATCAATCTCATGTTTCCTGAGGCCTGTGTCTGAATTTTGGTTTCTTCAGCAATAAGGATTCAGTTTCAACATCTGGTAGGTAACTGAGAGATACAACATGTATGTAAGAAACAAAATGTAAAGTTAAAACAACTTACCTATGGGTTAAAGATAATATAGTTCTTCTAATACAGTTAAAAACTATGATGGTCCAATGAACTATTGGTATTTGGCTCCTCAATGACCTATACTATCACTACGTTCATAAACTTAGCTAATGTCCAGTTATACCCAGTTTCCCTCCTGGGGAGCAAGCCCGAAGTTGAATCAGATAACTATTGGTAGCCACAAAACTATGATTGCCACCCTTGCATCTTTAGCAGTATTATTGTGGTCCATCATCCTCTCAGCCGGATACTATTATGGTTGTTTCCCTCTGTCTGAATCTTGCATATTATTGTTTTGTACTAACAAAAGTAGATATCAAAGAGAAGGATTTTATGTTAGATCCATCTCAGAATTTCTGTGGCCGTGTCTGAAGTGTGGTGTCTTCATCAATAAGGACTCAGCTTCAAACTCCAGTAGGCAAAAAAACGAGACAGCTAGTTTTTAAAAACAGTAAAAGAAACAAACAAAAAAAAAAACCAAGAATTAAATTGAAGCTTAATAATAATTGTCAAACCCACTATCCTCAGACTGAAACTTTGTGTCTAAGAATTGGAAGAAAAACTGCTATTGGCCTTTAGACCATCAAAGTAAAAAAACAGCACCAAGAAAAAAGAAAACCTATAATATTTCTAACATTTATTTCAAGCATTTTCAGTGAAAATTTTATTTTAAAAGTTCTTGGCATATATGTTATAATTATAAATTTTAGTTAAGTTTAACAGATTAAAATAAAACCAGATTAAAATAAATAAAGACAAAGTCTACATTGCTAATATTTCCAAGAAATCAAGTATTCGTTTTATTAAATAAATATGTGAAATACAAAGATGGACCTACATAGGTGTGTAGGTCCTGGGCCTATACACACATTCACACACACACACAACCACCCACCCCCACACACACACATACACACACACACACACACACACCCCTACAAATATCAACATGCATACATATCTACATACACATTCAATATAGAAGAACATTTCTATATACAGACACACATGCATACATATAAATAGAAAGTTATTTTTCAGGAAAGTAACATGAAAAGTTTGATTAGATGAAAATAAAAATATCCATTAGTCAGGACATAATGTAACTGCAAAATGAGAATGATTTTGAGGCATAGTTTTGGAATATGCAGGGAGTTACACTGAAATTGACATTTAGAAGAATCTGAATTCCATGACAATAGTTCTGTAAGGGATGGTAATTTGGCTATATAATTAAATTGGAATGTGTTCAGTAGGCAGATGTGTGGGAATAAAGAAGACTATAAGCTCCCTATTCTCACTTCTTGATCTTTCTTTGTTTGCTTTTTTATGAGGACGCCCCATGGCTTTTTGTTGCTGCTGCCTTGTAGTTGCTGTTTTTCTGTGCACTAAATTAGCTACCACCACTATCATGCTTTAGGTTTATTGAGGAGCCTTCCAGGCTGCAGAGATCTATTTTGTCAACAGATGGCGTAAGATGTGATTCTACATGCTCAATGACTACAAAGCAACAACTCGCTATTGCTGTCCAAAGTTCTATTAAAATTATCTCCATGCTTCTGTTGAACAAACAATGCTCCTTTTGTTTCACATATCACTGTAGGAAGTGGCATTGTTGATAAATTTAATGAATAAAATCAAGTTTCTCTGAATTTCAGTAACTTTAATAAAATTAGAATATATATTTCTTTCTTCTGATGTTACAATACAGTATATACCCCTAATCCATTTCTTGTATCCTATAGTCCGAGGCTGAAAATAAAATCATAATGTAATGTGGACTGTACACAGGCAATTCTGAGAAATTCTTGGTAACTATACAGTCTGGATTTTACTGACAATTTCATTATTTCATCTTAATAGAATAGAAATTGTATTCAAAACTTCATTTGTATATAAACATAAATATACATGGACATATAATGGTACTGGTTTTAGTAGATTTATTACAAGATTTCACTCTATAAGTTATTGTGAATGTCATTGGGCTTAAGCTGCTTTTGTTGTTGCTCTTGCTGTTGTGGAATATGCTGAACATAAGAAAAGTATCTAGACTTGTTCAAATTATTGATGAGGGCTGAAATTTCCATGCTTTAATGGGTCAAATATCTGTTAATAGACATTAGTTAAAGATTAATGCTAACAGACATTCTGTCTCCGCCTTTAATGTCGACCATGATATAGGAACACTAAGATAAGGAAGAAAGGATGTTAATGGCATCTTGAGATCAGACAGCAAAGACTGTTGAGTAGATAAACTTTTTCTTATGCAAGTAGTCTGGAAGGACCTGTTTTATAGATACAGACATTTAGAGGCCTCATTTTATACCTGAGGCATATGAATGAAAGATCCCAGAAACTGCATAAAGGGTCACTGCATCACTAATTATATTTCAGTGTCAAGAAGTTGGAATTTCTTAAGTCCAGAGTCAAATTAGCTTGGACTGTTTTTAGACTCCTTAATATCCATCTATTGCTCATTTATATGTAGGGCCTAACATCTTTTTGGCAATTGGGGAAATAGTTTGGAATGGATAGTTAACACTTAGCTTCGAACCAAAAGTCCGAGAATGTTCTCAGGTAGCATCTGGAGACTAAAACCAAGACAGCCATTCTTTTCTGTAACCTGTCTACCTGATTTTCATATCAATATACTAAAAATTGGTTTGATTTACTTGCCTTGATCTCTTACTTTAAAAATAATGTAAGACAGCTTCAGGAAGGAACATTACGTTGGAATAAACATACGTTTGCTTCCTGGACATGGCTATTTACAATTAGCTCCAAAATAAATCTCTTATACCCTTTCAGGTGAACTGTTTTTTGAGTCCACAAATATAAAGAAGCAACTGTGTTGGGAATAGTTTTTGGTAGGTGCCAGGTCTTGTTCGTTTGTTTCTTTGTTTAGTTAGTTGTTTTCTATTTTCACTGGGGTAAGAGAGTTGAGAAAAGGTGCAGAAAGGAAAAAGGAGGAAAGAAAGTATAGAAGGAAGGTATAGGAAGAAAGCAGAAAGGGAAAAGATAAGAAAAAAGTAGTAAGGGGAAAGAAAGAAGGGAAGGGAGAGGGATAGATTACAATTAATTTTTGAGGCCTTGAATAAACTCTCCTTTCCTTTAAATTTCCAAGGATCTATTTATCTGAGTTTTATATAGTAATATATTTCAAACTAATATTTTGCTTAGTTGGTTTTCAACATATTTGCAGATATGTTTAATTTGTATTGATAGAAACTAAATCAATAAGAAAGAATAAAACACATTGATATGTAGCAATTTACAACAATGACCGAAAAATCTATGTATTAATTAAAGCAATTTTATGTAACTTTACTTTCTTTTATACATTATTGAATCATATCCACTATTTACATAGTAAAAAAATAGCACTGATAAATAACGTAACAAATATATATTCTCCATATTTCCAATACACTATTAGGAGGCCAACTATTTAACAAATAGACACAGAAGGAGACATTGGTAATATTAAAACTCTAAGTCAGATATAAATATTGAAAAGACTTTTTTTGACTACATAGATGGTTAGAATAGCATGGAGCTCATGAAATTTTCTTATTTTATATTCTTATTTATAAGAGCATTTTGTAAATGGTGTTTTGTATGTCTTTAACAAAGTCATTTAATAAATAATGTTGGATAAACCACTTTTATATAAAATGTTTAGGACTTTTTGGAGCCAAAATAATATTCTTTAAGAGGATCCTGAAGAAAACTGTGAGTAGTAACTCCAGTTTACCCTGATCAATATACTAAAATCAATCTTGGGTAGAACATATAGAAAATGCATGTCAAAATATAAAATTTAGTCTTTAATTTTCGATTTGAAAGAACCATGAAAACATAGATCACGTAAAGTGCTCCAGGAAAAGATAAATATAGCCTCAGAAAGAAACCAACAGCATTTATGTTGTAAAATAAAGAACATTTGTGAAACTGGAGATATTTAAGATAGAAATTAAAAAGAAAAAAACATAAATACCTGGATTTATCTTTGTTATGTATCAAAAAATAAGTGGTTACATATAATAGCACCAAAGTACAAAAAAGCCAGGATCAATCAAATCCTGAGCATTGTTGTTGTCTGTATATAATATGACTGAGAGTTCTAGGAAGAAAATCTACTTTTTTTCTTCATAGTAATTTTTAAAAATTCTTTCCTAATCTGGTTTTATACCATTTTAATTACATGCATGTATTAAGGTCAGTTCTAGGTTGAGGAACTAGCAATAAAATAGATACAAATAGTCAAGGAATAAGCAAGACAATAAACACAAATAGTCAACAAGCAAGGCAGTAAACAGAGTCCCATGTTCACTCCTATGATCGCTGTTTCTAAGGGCTTATCAGGATGACCAAAATGTCTCAACCTATATCCCTGTCCTAGCCCAAAGTCATTTTCATGACTGAAGCCTACTTCTTTGTTCTAGCCTAATATTTAGATTCCTGCCTGAAATGACTTCTTTGTTCTATCCTAACGTCAAAATACTACCTGATGCTCATTTCTTTGTCCGTTGGCAATGTCAGATTCCTGCCAAGTAGCCCCAAAAGCTCTCCACTTCTCCCCATTTTTATTTCATTAACAAAACTGAACCTGTATTAGGTTGTACTGACAAGAATGTCTTCCTTACCCTTAATGGCATATGCATTTTTAAAAGCAATATACTTCTGTCTTAGGTTGGTAAGGCTCTGTGCAGAATCTTACCTATTCGTGGCTTGCCAGCCTGTTAAATTAATAACTTTGTCTGGGAGTCCACTTTCAGGTTCAAGCCATATACTTTGGCTGTTAACATGTTGTCGTTGTTAAAGATAAGCTTTAACACAATGGGTATTAATAAATTTATTCCCATAACAAAAAGGGTTAGCATGATCAAGCTATATATGCCATTTTTGAAGCTTGACAAAAATAGAAATACTGACTTCAGGCCATGGATAATTTTATCAGCAGTATCTGCAGCATCAAAGCACAGCAGAGCAGCATTCTTTAAATTCATAATCTCACTATGCAAAGTAAAAACATCCAGAGAGGTGTTAGAATTATGCCAAATACCCTGTAAGTGTCACTAAACATTTTCCTAATTATAATGACTATCACTGTCAATTTTAGAAGTAACACAAATCTATTGGTAATTGGCATGACACTGGAGATCACTCCTTACTCTTAAACTCTGAACTTCCTTCCAATAATTTGAATAGGATATAGAGCATCAATCCATTCTTCCAAAAGCATATCTAAATCCTGTGTTGTATACTTAACACATTAGTAGCATTTTTGTTGCTAAATTTAATAAATGTAGCCATCTTAAGTTCTTGTATAAAAGCAATTGCAGAAGCAGTAGTCCTAGAAATTAATGCAATTTAAGCTGTTATACCAACAATAATCAAGCCTACTACCCTCTTGCTCTACTTAAAACCTGACACACTTATTTCAGTATACAACCAATACAACTAATATTAAATACTGTAGAAGAAACAAAAATAATTTTAACATGAAAATTAAAAGAGCCTTAACACATGCACTAACACTTGTGTGAAATTCAGCTTCTTTCCCATCTTTATCTCTTGCTAACATAACATCAAAGAGAACTGCAACTAACTTCCAAATATGTCTATGAAAATGTCCAGAACCAACTTTCCAAGTGAAGACTGTTATTTCTAATATTGGATTGATTTCTAGACCAATACATAATTGAGTTTGAATAACTGGTCATAGTGTCTAAAAACTTAAGACTAGGCTGCCTTTCCCAGCATATAAGCAAGCAAATGTGGGTCAGGAACATATGTCCAATACAGCTTCCCAGTCACCATTGTCAGGGCACTTATCAAGCTCATAAGTCAGCATAATTCTTTGTCCTAGCATTGGCATGTCTCACCAATCACTCTGGCAGCCACCATGCTACTTCAGAATCTTGCAGAAACAAACAAACAAACAAACAAACAAACAAACAAACATGCCTTCTTCCCCATATTAAATACCTGGTCGGTATTATGCCATATGCCAATAAGTGGATCCTTCCTTTTCACCAAGGCATAAGTATGCCTAGTTGTGGGGTGCCATAGACACTCAGCAGAAAGTTACTTGGAATCCAAATGTTTTTAAATTTTAAAATAAAAATAATATGATTTAAAGAAATTTGCGGTATATGGAGATATACCACCCCTTTTTTATTTTATGAAGATGTTGTTTTAAAGTTTCCTGGCTCTGTTCCACTATCACTTGTCCTTGAAGATTATAAGGAATCCCAGTAATATGGGTAATATTAAAATGTTGACAAAAAGTCTCAAATGGTTGACTGCAATAGCTAGTTCCATTATCTGCTTTTTGTTTGCTTATTTTGTTGTTGTTGTTTTTGGACATTTTATTTATTTACATTTCAGATGTTATCCCTTTTCCTAACCACCCACCCCAAAGAAACTCCTTATCCCATCCCCTCTCCTCCTGTGTTTTTGAGGGTGTGCCCCTACATACACACACTCCCATCTCCTGGCCCTCAAATTCCCCCACACTGGGTCATCCTGCCTTCACTGGACCAAAGACCTCTTCTCTCACAGATACTTAACAAGGCCATCCTCTACTACATGTAAAGCTCAAGCTGTGGGTTTCTCCATGTGTGTTCCCAAACTGGCAGTTTTGACACTGGGTGTTCTGATAGGTTGGTATTATTGCTCTACCCATGGGGCCAGAAGCCCCTACAGCTCCTTCAGTCTTCTCTCTAAGTCCTCCATTGGGAACCCCATTATCAGTTCAATGGTTAGCTATGAGGATCTGCTTCTGTATATCTTAGGCTCTGGCAGAGCATCTCAAGAGACAGCTATATCAGACTCCTGTTAGCATGTACTTTTGGGCATCCACAATACTCTTTACATTTGGTACCACCAGGTGGGGCAGTTTCTGCTCCACAGATTGTCTCTGTATTTTCTCCCATAATTATTTTGTTACTCCTTCTAAAAAGGACCTAAGCACCCACCCTTTGGTCTTCCATCTTCTTGAGCTTCATGTGGTCTGTGAGTTGTATATTGGGTATTGTGAGTTTTGGGGCTAATATCCAAGTATTAGTGAGTGTATGCCATGTGTGTTCTTTTGAGTTTGAGATACCTCACTCAGGATGATGTTTTCTAGTCCCATCCATTTGCCTAAGAAATTCATGAAGTCATTGTTTTTAATATCTGAGTAGTATACCACTGTGTAAATGAACCACATTTTCTATATTCATTCCTCCTCCATTGAAGAACATCTGGGTTCTTTCCAGCTTCTCGCTATTAGAAATAAGGCTGCTATGAACATAGTGGAGCATGTGTCCTTGTTATATGTTGGAGTATCTTTTGGGTATAAGCCCAGGAGTGGTAAACCTGGGTCCTTAGTGAATATTATGTCGAATTTTCTAAGAAAACACCAGACTGATTTCCAGAGTGGTTGTACCAGCTTGCAGTCTTACAAACAATAGAGGATTATTCCTCTTTCTCCACATCCGCACCAGGATCTGCTATCACCTGAGTTTTTGATCTTAGCCATTCTAATTGGTGTTAGGTGGAATCTCAGGGTTGTTTTGATTTCCATTTCCCTGATTACTAAGGATGTTTAAAATTTCTTATCTTTCTCTGCAATTAATTTTTTTTGTATTGACTATTTTATTTATTTACATTTCAGATGTCTTCCCCTCTACTCATTTCCTTCCCCCAGATCCCCTATCCCAACCCCATCCTCTTTTTTGCTTTTATACCATTTTAATTACATTCATATATTAAGGTCAGTTCTAGATTGAGGATCTAGCAATTTGAAAAATATTTCTTTGGGTGCTTTTCTATCATTCGAGTTTCTTGAGTTGAGAATTGTTTGTTTAGCTCTGTATTCCACTTTTTTAATAAGGTTACTGGATTGCCAGGAGTCTAATTTCCTGAGTTCTTTGTATATATTGAATATTAGCCATCTATAGGATGTAGGATTGGTAAAGATGTTTGCTTAATCTGTTGGTGGCCATTTTGTCCTATTGACAGTGTCCTTTGCCTTACAGAAGCTTTACAATTTTTTGAGGTCCCATTTGTCAATTCTTGATCTTAGAACATAAGCCATTGGTGTTCTGTTCAAGAAATTTTCCCCTGTGTCCATGTATTTGAGGCTCTTCTCCATTTTCTCTCCTATTAGTTTCATTTTATCTGGTTTTATGTGATGTCTTTGATCCACTTGATAATTTGGTCAAGAAAGAAATAAAGAAAGAAATTAAAGACTTTTTAGAATTTAATGAAAATAAAGGCTCGTCATACCAAAACTTATGGGACACAATGACAGTAGAGCTAAGAGGAAAACTCATAGTTCTAAATGCCTATAAAAAGAAACTGGAGAAAGCATACACTAGCAGTTTGACAACATACCTGAAAGCTCGGGAAAAAAAAAGAAGCAAATACTCCAAAGAGGAGTAGATGGCAGGAAATAATCAAACTATGGGCTAAAATCAACCAAGTAGAATAAAAAGGAACTATACAAAATATCAACAAAATCAGGAGAAAATCAACAAGGTAGATAAAACAAGGTAGAAATCAACAAGGTAGAAAAATCAACAAGGTAAATAAATCCTTAGCCAGACTAACCAGAGGGCACAGAGACAGTATCCAAATTAATAAAATCAGAACTGAAAAGGGAGACATAACAATAGAAATCAAGGAAATTCAAAAAATTATCAGACCTTACTAAAAGCCTCTACTCAACAAAACTGGAAAATCTGGATGAAATGGACAGTTTTTTAGGCAGAATCCTGGTACCAAAGTTAAATCAGGCTCAGATAACCATCTTATTAATCTCATAACCCCTAAAGAAATAGTTGAAGTCACTAAACACCTCCCAAGTAAAAAAAAGTCCAGGATCAGGTAGTTTTAGTGCAGAATTCTATCAGATCTTCAAAGAAAACCTAATACCAATTCTCTTCAAACTATTCCACAAAATAGAAACACAAGAAACACTACACAATTCATTCTATGAAGACAAAATTACACTCATTCCCAAACAAAACAAAGACCCAATAAACAAAGAGAACTTTAGACCGATCTCTCTTATGAGTATCAGTGTAAAAATACTCAATAAAATTCTCCCAAACTGAATCCAAGAACACATCAAAACAACCATCCAAGATGATCAAGTAGGCTTTATCCCAGGAATGCAGGGATGGTTCAATATATGGAAATCCATCAACATAATCCAGTATATAAAAAATGACAAAGAAAAAAATGACATCATCATCTCACTAGGTACTGAGAATGCACTTGACAAAATTCAACACCCCTTCATGGCAAAAGTCTTGCAAATATCAGGAAGTTAAGGCTCATATTTAAACTTAGTAGAAGCAAGCCAATAGCCAACTTCAAACTAAATGGAGATAGACCTGAAGCAATTCCACTAAAATCAGGGACTAGATAAGGCTACTCACTTTCTCCCTTCCTATTCAATATAGTACTCAAAATCTTAGCCAGAGCAATTAGACATCAAAAGGAAGTTAAAGGGATACAAATTGGAAAGGAAGAAGTCAAAATATCACTATTTGCAGATGATATGATAGTATACTTAAGTGACCCCAAAACCTCCACCAGAGAACTCCTAAACCTGATAAACAACTTCAGCAAAGTGGGTGGATATAAAGTCAACTCAAACAAATCCGTAGCCTTCCTCTACTCAAAGGATTAAACAGGCTGAGAAAGAAATTAGAGAAATGACATCCTTCACAAAAGTCACAAATAATATAAAATACCTTGGTGTGAATCCACCCAAGCAAGTAAAGATCTGTATGAAAAAATGTTCAAGTCTCTGAGGAAAGCAATTAAAGATCTCAGAAGATAGTAAGATCTCCTGTGCTCATGGATTGGCAAGATTAATATAGTATAAACGGCCACCTTGCCAAAAGAAATCAACAGATTCAATGCAATCCCCATCAAAAATCCAACTCAATTCTTCATAGAGTTAGAAAGAACAATGTTCAAATTCATTTGGAATAACAAAAAAACCAGGCTAGTTAAAATTATTTTCAACAATAAAAGAACATCTTGGAGAATCACCATCCCTGACTTCAAGCTGTACTACAGAGCAATATTGATAAAAACTGCATGATATTGGTACATAGATAGGCAAGAAAATCAATGGAATAGAACTGAAGACCCAAAAATGAATCCACACACTTCTAGTCACTTGATCTTTGACAAAGGAACTAAAACCATGCAGTGGAAAAAAGACAGCATTTTCATGAAATGGTGCTGGTTCAAACGGAAGTCAGCATGTAGAATGCAAATGATCCATTCTTATATGTTTGTATGAAAATCTACTCTTCTCAAGAATATTGGTAGAGCTATTTACCAAGATTTTAGAAAAATCTAAACAATTTTAACTCTCCTTAACCCTCAGCCTCTTTTTAATGTTGAGGAATGTTAAAATCCATATCAAATTTAATTGACTTGATGAATCCTATAGAAATATTGTTTAGAAATCTATACATTAAATTGTTTTATATACTTTATTACTTTAAAATATATTTGAAATGAAATCATTGACAGAATACTATTTTGATAACTAATTGTATTAACTGTGTAATATTCTGATCACTATTACTAGGTAAACATTAGGTACATGATGGCATAACATTCTGGGTACTGGGTAAAAAAAATGAATTAGAACCTATAGATGCAAGAGAAGGGAGATCCTCATGTTTCTTCATATAATATTATTTAATAATTATATAACTTAAAAATTTCCAAGATAAGTTTTTAATTAATTTCATTACATAAATTAATTAATTTAAATTAAGGTTTTATTTTTTTGTAATTTTCATAAATATATCTTGATCATATTCATTTACCTCCTATTCTTTTACATTCTCTTCTTTCTCATAAAACTTCAGAAAGTGTCTATCTCTGTTTCTGTCTCTTGTTTAAAAGGAGTAAGAGGGATTTCATTTTGTGTTTGCCTACTTTTACTTCTTGTAGGGCTCTTCCTAGTGTATGGTCAATATACCCATTTCTACAATTTAGAAAAAAACTAACTTGCTATTGCCTCAAAGCAATCAAATAATAACAGTCCTTTAGTTAGAAGTGGGATTTTTTTCTCCACCCACTGTCTGAGCTGCTGTGTTGAGTAGCTTAAGCTTGTGCATGTTTGTGCATAGGCTCACATTCTGGTGATTTCGTGAGTACATCAGCTCTGTTATGTCAGGCAACATTCTTTCAGCAGTGTAATATCCTACATCTGGCTGTTAAAATATTTCTTCACCTTTCCCATGGATTCCCAGGCTTCAAAGAAAAGAGTGTTATATGGAGGTCCCAATAAGTATTGAGTGAACAAATGTTTCTGACCCTCTTCATGTTGGCCAGTGGTGGATTTTTGTGTTAACTGTCAACTGGTACAAATTGAAGCATTGATGATAAGGGTTCAATGAAGGATATAGTAGACATATGAGTATATCAATCAATGCCATAAAGAGTCATGGTGTTATGCTCTTTTATGAGAATATTGTAGTAGACTTTCTGAGAGGGCACATAACATATCTAGCCTCAAGTACTTGGCCTTCTTAAATATGGAAGGTGCAAGTTTTTTCTTATGTAATAGTCCTTAATTCCAATAAGAAAGTAGCTGGTTATCTCCACAACATTTGTGCCACTATTGTACCAATGAACATAGCTTTTTAAGAAAATCATCATTGCTCAAAATGTTCAGAGTTGGAAGTGATTGGTGACTTTTTTCCTCTGATAACTTGCATAGTTAATCAAGTTGCTAAATACTAGCCAGTTGTAGTCTAATAATGTTTCTTCAAGTTCTCAGACATAAATATGTATTGTCTTCAGAAATAGACTCTTAAAATCAACAACTAGTATTGTTCCAATTTTTAACCTTCAGGGCTCTATGAGAAATTACTGGCCAACAACTTAAATCTTGGAAACACATTCTTGGTATTGGGGATTTTATTAGATACAATATTATGTCTATTTGGCAAATTATATTTATAGGAACCTACATTTATATGAAATACTACATTTTACAAAATACAATTGGACTTATGAACCCAGAGAACAAGAAATTTGTGTCTTCAAAAATAGGGCCTCACTATCAGGTTCTGAAAAGAAAGCAATGGTTTTGCCAATTATCTGGGATATTTGGAGAGATTCATTGACCACATATGGTAAATGACTGTTATAGGCATGATATCCCCTATTATTAGAAGTCTTAGGTAGGTTCACCCCCATAGATTCCTGGGCTTTCCATTGCCCTATGTTTCCAACTTATCCCAAAGATGCCTCCTCTCCTTTTCTCCTTCTCAGTTGTTTCTACCTTCTTAATTTCCATTTAAATATAATGCTTTGTGAGATCTGGAATGTTGGCTCAGCAGTTAAGAGCATGTGTACTATTCTTGCAGAGGACTAGACTTTGGTTTCTGGGAGCTATGTCAGATGGCTTACAACTGCTTATAACTCTGTGTATGGGTAATCTGATTCTCTCTCCTGGACTCTGTAGGCAGCTGTACTCACACATGCACATACCCTCCTCAACACACACACACACAAACAAATATACACATGTGCACTTAATTAAAAATGAAATATTCTTTTAAATCATATCTTTACAAATCTGTATATATATTAGGCATTTTAAAAAATGTTATTTTTACTTCTTCAATATTTATTTTGGCTTTCTTTCATTAAGATGACAAATATTATAGTTTGATGCATCAACTAAGTTTGATATGGTACTGTTCAGTTAACTGTTTCCAGGAGTGCTTAATCATTACTTCATCATCATTCAATTAGACTCAATAGCTCAAGAATGGACATATTCAAAAATTTAAAAGTATTAAATTATATCAGATATTAAGGAGAATTAAGGATCACAACACAATATGGAAAAATAAGTACATAATAGAAAGCAAAATAGCTGATATGTTTACTGAGATGATGAAATGATCTTTGCATTGAGTCAGCAACCTGACTTGCCTTTACCCAAACTGTACCTTGAATATCACAGATAATTGTTCCTTTATATTTATTGCTATGTTGTAATATCTATTACTTTGTTTCAACTATTTTTCTTCGAGTTATGTTACTTGAAATGTTAAGTATTGTGACAACATTTAATGTTATAAAATATAGACAACATATTAATTTTACTATTTTGAGTGTGTGAGAAAATATACTCATTTCCAAAAACATATTGGTTCAAAGCCTAAACTATGATTATTTGACAATATATAAATCACCGTTTAGGGAACTTAGATAATTACCAGCCTGTCTCCTTCAAATAAAATTTGTCATAACTAGGGCTTGTTCACAATGAAAATATATTTTGTTTTTCCTTATTTATCTATAGTCATATCAGCATCCTTAGGTAATTTTTTTGATCTGATAAAATAATATATGCAAAAGATATCCTGGCACATTCCCTAAAGCATTTTAAAAATTAGAATAAAGATTGATTGTTCCTTTTTTTTAACCTGATGATGCCCAAGCAAATGAGGTCAGTAGTATAAAAAAATAATAATTATAGAAAGAATTTGTGTTTGTCCAAGGATCAAAACAGGAAGTTTTAAAGGACTGGTTTATACTCTGCTCATGAGAAGTACTCTGATTACCAATCATGCAAAAACCTTTAATGAAAAAGAACACGAGAACAAGAATTCATCAAATTTTGGTGTCATCTGTTTGCAGAGGCATGTAAACCCACTGGGGGGGGGGAGACACGGGTTTGGCTTCAAAATAATTTGCTTTTTAACTAAAGAGGTTAGAAGAGAAGAACATTGATCAGTCTGTGCCTTGCAGATCCTCAAAGATCACAAAGGTCCGTACTCTTGTCAAAAATACAATAATTGATTTAATATATTAAATGAAACACTATCAACTGCATACTCACATATTATTTTAATATTATTCCTAGTAAACCATCTCCAACAAATAATACTTTTCAACAGAACTACTATCTCTAATCAGGATCTGGTTCTATGTTCTAAACCCAGGATGAAATATACAGATAGAAATAGAGAGATAGATGAGAGAGGCAGAGAAAGAGAGAGAGAGACAGAGAGAGAGAGAGACAGAGAGAGAGAGACAGAGAGAGAGAGAGACAGAGAGAGAGAGACAGAGAGAGACAGAGACAGAGAGAGAGACAGAGAGACAGAGAGAGAGTCAGAGACAGAGAGACAGATACAGAGAGACAGAGAGACAGAGAGACAGAGAGAAAGAAACAGAGAGAGAGACAGAGAGAGAGAGACAGAGACAGAGAGAAAGAGAGAGAGAGAGAGAGAGAGAGAGAGAGAGAGAGAGAGAGAGAGAGAGAGATGATTAAGCCTCATAGTGTGGGACTGTGTAAGAGTATCCTGGTTCATGGTTGGGCATGGGCCTGGAATCCCAAGACTCTAAGTGAGAACCAGCAGGCATTCAGCCATGTCCCCAGAACCCAGATTCCTGATGAGCAGTCTTGTCTCCATAGACCTACATTGTTCAGTCACATAGGCCATTACAGCACCTCCCAAAGTGCAAAGGTAGGGGGCATGACCACAGGCCTCAGGCCCTAAGGATTTACATACTAATCAAGACCAGAGGGCGGAGCAAATTAAGCATTCCTCCACAGCCCTCCCCCAATCTCCCTCCCTATTTAACTCAGGACTGCCCTGAGTTTCACAGGGGTACACCCAGAACCATCCACCATCTGCCATGAAAATAAATTGATCAGTCTGTGCCTTGCAGATCCTCAAAGATCACAAAGGCCCGTACTCTTGTAAAAAATACAATAATTGATTTAATATATTAAATGAAACACTATCAACTGCATACTCACATATTATTTTAATATTATTCCTAGTAAACCTAGAAGTAAGGTTCTTTCTGGAACCTTAGACCTCTCGTGTATGTGGGACCAGCTACGTGGAAAGCCTCTGGGACTCCCCCACCTACACAGCTGCCTTATTTTCCCACATTTGGCCCCTCTGTGGAGCACAGACACCCACAGACTTCAAGAACCGGGCCACCCCAGTCTGCTACAGCTGCAGCTGCTTAATCTCTTACCTGGCGGACCTCTCTGTGTTCCAGTCATGAGGACCCACATCTTCAAGCAAGCTGACCAGGCCACAGAGTCTCCTAAGCAAGTACAGTAACCAAACCTCTCTTGTGGGTACTGCCAGGGCCTCTTTCTTCTCCCCCCTCCCCCAGTCTTGGTCCTTCCACGGCCTCTCAGTGGTCTGAGAGCCCAAGGGCTTGAGACCAGTTGGTCTCCAGCCAACTTCTGGCCAGGGATCCCCAATCCAAGAGCTCTGCACCCCAGCAGAACCAGACTGAGAATTCCCCATGCTGGGATGGGCCCCGCTGCACCCAGTGTTGCAGGGAATAAACTCAGCCAAGATCCCTTGTGCTTCTGCCATGCTGAGCTACAATCCCAGCCTATTGCTTCCTGGCAGATGCACGGACCCACAACTCAACAGAGACTCATGCCCGCACATGCCCATGCACAGACCTACATCATTTCCTACAGGTGGTAGAGAATTTGGGCAAAGCCAGCTCCAAGAGGATCCCCGCCGGCGCCAGCCAAGAACCTCTCAGTGGAACCATGAGTAACCCCAGCCTAGTTCACAAGACTAGCCAGGTCTCTCTCTGTCCCTCTTCCTCTATCTTTTTCTTCCACATGTTTCTGACCAGCATTTTCTCTCTGAATCTTGGCTACCACTAGCTCCTGCCTAGCTCAAAAGACTAGCTCTGTATCTCTCTGTCTCTCCCTCTCCTCCACATATTCTCCAACTCAACAAGATGGTGGTGACTCCCAAATCTCCCCTCTCTGCCCCTCCCCCAGGAATCAGTCTTTCACAGGCTGCCTGCTAGCCTAGTGTAGACTTCCCTGACTCCTCCATCATTTGCGGCCAGTTCTGGCTTGCCTGAAGCAACAGGGCCGGCTCCCGTCTTGCTCCCTTCCCCACTTCACCTCCTAGGTCATTTGCGGCCAGCTGCAACCCAGCTGGCTTGCCTGAAAGCAGTGGGTCTGAGACTCAGTCTACTGCCTTCATCCCTGTGTTCCTCACAATGTCTTTCTCATGGCTACAAACTCTGGGCTGAGACTCCCAGGAGCTGCTGGCTCCAAGCCAGCTTCCACATGTTTCCCCGCCATGGCTCAGTTTTTCACAGCCTTTTACTCCTTCTGACTCTCTTATCAAGCCTCTATGTTTCTTGCTTTGAGCTTTTCTTCAAGGTTGGCTTTCTTTTTCTCCTCTACATTTAGGATTCCAAAGAAAAACAAATGGGGAATGCCGTGGCCTCTCTGTTAGAGCACCCAGCCACCATGTGGCAACCCAGCTGCCACATGGCAGAGCAGGCCCCTCCCCCACTGCTTCTAAACCCACCATTAATGTTTTTTCCTCCCCAACAGGAAGACCTACAGCAGTGTTCGTGCTTTTCAACCCAAAATGACCCACAGTGTGGAAAATCTCCAGGATCCTACCACAACTGTGGCCTATATTTTCCCACACATAGTGTCTCCCAAAAAAGATGGATACTTCCCCAATCAGATACCCCTTAGTTTTCTAAGCTATCAGTGGTATTAATGTCACATAAGATGCCTGTTTCCTAGTTCTCTCAGAGTATCTTATCAACCAGTAAATCTGGTAGATCAGATACATTTTAATAACTTACTTTCCTAAAGATCTGCTTACAGTGATAGTATACTTTATTAATATTTATTTACCCAGTATTTACTTACTACTAAACAAACCTGCACGCAAATTCAACTCTCTCTATATCTATTCAATATAGTACTTGATGTTCTAGGTAGAGAAATTAGACAAAAAGGGAAGTCAAAGGGATACAAACTGGAAAGAAAGAAGTCAAAATGTCACTATATGTAGATGATATGATAGTATACTAAGTGAACTGAAGAATAGAATTAAAGACCCAAAAATGAACCTACACACTTATGGTCACTTGATTTTGACAAAGGAGCTAAAACCATCTAGTAGAAAAACGACAGCATTTTCAAGAAATGATGCTGGTTCAATTGGAGATCAGCAAGTACAAGAATGCAAATCAATCCATTCTTACCTCCTTGTACAAAGCTCAAGTCCAAGTGGATAAAGGACCTCCACATAAAACCAGAGACACTGAACCTAACAGAGGAAAAAGTGGGGCAGAGCCTTGAACACACGGACACAGGGAAAATGTTCCTGAACAGAACACCAATGGCTTATGCTCTGAGATCAAGAATCGACAAATGGGACCTCATAAAATTGCAAACTTCTATAAGGCAAAAGACACTGTCAATAGGACAAAACGGCAACCAACAGATTGGGAAAAGTTCTTTATCAATCTTACATCCAATAGAGGGCTAAAATCTAATAATCACAAATAACTCAAGAAGTTAGACTCCAGAGAATCAAATAACCCTATTAAAAAATGGGTGTGAAGCTAAACAAAGAATTCTCATCTGAGGAATAATGAATGGCCGAGAAGCACCTAAAGAAATGTTCAACATCCTTAGTCATCATGGAAATCCATATCAAAACAATCCTGAGATTCTTCCTAACACCAGTCAGAATGACTAAGATTAAAAACTCAGGTGATAGCAGATGCTGGTGATGATGTGGAGAAAGAGGAACACTCCTCGATTCTTGGTGGGATTACAAGATGGTACAACCACTCAGGAAATCAGCCTGGTAGTTCCTCAGAAAATCTGACATAGTTCCACCTGAGGACCCAGCTATACCACTTCTGGGACATATACCCAGAAGATACTCCAACATTTAATTCGAACACATGCTCCACTATGTTCATAGTAGCCTTATTTATAATAATGAGAAGCTGGAAAGAACCCAGATGTACATCAACAGAGGAATGGATGCAGAAAACGTGGTACATTTATACAATGGAGTACTACTCAGCTATTAAAAACAATGACTTCATGAAATTCTTAGGCAAATGGATGGAACTAGAAAATATCACCCTGAGTAAGGAAACCCAAGCACAAAAGAACACACATAATATGCGCTCATTGATAAGTGGATATAAGCCCATACGTTCAGAATACTCAAGATACTATTCACAGCCCAAATGAAGCCCAAAAAGAAGAAAGAACAAATTCAGGGTGCTTCAGTCCTTCTTAGAAAGGGGAAGAAAGCCCTTCTGCCCCTGCCTGGTCCTCTGGGCTGGAGCAGACACAGAGTCGGTCTGCTCCCGTCCTGTTGAGAAACTGAATCCTGAGTCATCCAGGAGCCACTGCACTCAGAGCAGCTGG
>NW_021604698.1:3099961-3104791 GCF_004785775.1 Grammomys surdaster
GAAGATTCCCAACTTAAAGGGCCAGTAAATATCTTCAACAAAATTATTGAGGAAAACTTCCCTAACCTAAAGAACAAGATGCCCATAAACATACAAGAAGCCTAC
This sequence comes from Grammomys surdaster, assembly GCF_004785775.1. Classification (NCBI taxonomy): domain Eukaryota; kingdom Metazoa; phylum Chordata; class Mammalia; order Rodentia; family Muridae; genus Grammomys; species Grammomys surdaster. Next base: position 3,100,067 of record NW_021604698.1, read on the forward strand.
AGAACACCAAATAGACTAGACCAGAAAAGAAATACCTCCCGTCACATAATAATCAAAACATCAGATGCACAAAACAAAGAAAAAATACTAAAAGCAGTAAGGGAAAAAGGTCAAGTAACATATAAAGGCAGACCTATAAGAATTACACAGACTTCTCACCAGAGACTATAAAAGCCAGAAGAGCCTGGACTGACATCATACAGACACTAAGAGAACACAATTGCCAGCCCAGATTACTATACCCAGCAAAACTCTCAATCACTATAGATGGTGAAACCAAGATATTCCATGACAAAACCAAATTTGCACAATATCTTCCCACAAACCCAGCACTTCAAAGGATAATTGATGGAAAATGCCAACACAAGGAGGGAAACTACAACCTAGGAAAAGCAAGTAAGTAATCTTCCAACAACCCCCAAAAAAGATACAAACATAACTTTACCTCTAATAAAAAAAATAACAGGAAGCAACAATCATTTTTCCTTAATATCTCTTAACATCAATGGTCTCAATTCCCCAATAAAAAGACGCAGACTATCAGACTGGATACACAAACAAGACCCAGAATTTTGCTGCATACAAGAAACGCACCTCAGTGACAAAGACAGACACTACCTCAGAATAAAAGGGTGGAAAACAATTTTTCAAGCCAATGGTCCCAAGAAACAAGCTGGAGTAGCCATTCTAATATCAAATAAAATCGACTTTCATCCAAAATTAATCAAAAAAGATAAGGAAGGACACTTCATACTCATCAAAGGAAAAATCTACCAAGGTGAACTCTCAATTCTGAACATCTATGCTCCAAATGCAAGGGCACCTACATACATAAAAGAAACTTTACTAAAGCTCAAAACACACATTACACCTCACACAATAATAGTGGGGGATTTCAACACCCCACTGTCAGCAATGGACAGATCATGGAAACAGAAACTAAACAGAGACACTTTGAAATTAACAGAAGTTATGAACCAAATGGACTTAACAGACATCTATAGAACATTTCATCCTAAAACAAAAGAATATACCTTTTTCTCAGCACCTCATGGTACCTTCTCCAAAATAGACCATATAATTGGTCACAAAACAAGCCTCTACAGATACAAAAAGACTAAAATAATCCCTTGCATCTTATCAGATCACCACGGACTAAGACTGGTCTTTAATAATGACAAAAACAATGGAAAACCCACGTACACATGGAAACTGAACAACTCTCTACTCAATGATGACTTGGTCAAGGAAGAAATAAAGAAAGAAATAAAAGACTTTTTAGAATTCAATGAAAATGAGGACACATCATACCAAAACTTGTGGGACTCCATGAAGGCAGTGCTAAGAGGAAAACTCATAGCTCTAAGTGCCTACAAAAAGAAACTGGAAAGAGCACACACTAACAAGTTGACTGCACAACTAAAAGCTCTAGATCAAAAAGAAGCAAATACACCCAGGAGGAGTAGAAGGCAGGAAATAATCAAACTCAGGACTGAAATCAACCAAATAGAAACAGAAAGAACAATACAAAATATCAATAAAACCAGGAGTTGGTTCTTTGAGAAAATCAACAAGATAGATAAACCCTTAGCCAGATTAACCAGAGGGCACAGAGACAGTATCCAAATTAATAAAATCAGAACTGAAAAGGGAGACATAACAACAGAAACTGAAGAAATTCAAAAAATCATCAGATCCTACTACAAAGGCCTATACTCAACAAAACTGGAAAACCTGGATGAAATGGACAATTTCCTAGACAGATACCAGGTACCGAAGTTAAACCAGGAGCAGATAAACCATCTAAATAGTCCCATAACCCCTCAGGAAATAGCAGCAGTCATCAAAAGCCTCCCCACTAAAAAAAGCCCAGGACCAGATGGTTTTAGTGCTGAATTCTATCAGACCTTCAAGGAAGACCTAATACCAATTCTCTTCAAACTATTCCACAAAATAGAGACAGAAGGAACACTACCCAATTCGTTCTATGAAGCTACAATTACACTCATACCCAAACCCCACAAGGACCCGACAAAGAAAGAGAACTTCAGACCAATCTCCCTTATGAACATCGATGCAAAAATACTCAATAAAATTCTAGCAAACCGAATCCAAGACCACATCAAAACAATCATCCATCATGATCAAGTAGGTTTTATCCCAGGAATGCAGGGATGGTTCAATATTCGGAAATCCATCAATGCAATCCACTATATAAACAAACTTAAAGAAAAAAAACCACATGATCATCTCACTAGATGCTGAGAAAGCATTTGACAAAATTCAACATCCCTTCATGATAAAAGTCTTGGAAAGATCAGGAATTCAAGGCCCCTACCTAAACATAGTAAAAGCAATTTACAGCAAACCAGTAGCCAACATCAAGCTAAATGGAGAGAAACTTGAAGCAATCCCACTAAGATCAGGGACTAGACAAGGTTGCCCACTCTCCCCCTACCTATTCAATATAGTACTGGAAGTCTTAGCCAGAGCAATTAGACAGCAAAAAGAAGTCAAAGGGATACAAATAGGAAAGGAAGAAGTCAAAATATCGCTATTTGCAGATGATATGATAGTATACTTAAGTGACCCCCAAACTTCCACCAGAGAACTCCTAAACCTGATAAACAACTTCAGCAAAGTGGCTGGTTATAAAATCAACTCAAACAAATCAGTAGCCTTCCTCTACATGAAAGATAAACAGACTGAAAAAGAAATTAGGGAAATGACACCCTTCACAATAGTTGCAAATAATATAAAATACCTTGGTGTGAATCTAACCAAGCAAGTGAAAGACCTGTAGGACAAGAACTTCAAGTCTCTGAAGAAAGAAATTGAAGAAGATCTCAGAAGATGGAAAGATCTCCCATGCTCATGGATTGGCAGGATTAATATAATAAAAATGGCCATCTTGCCAAAAGCAATCTACAGATTCAATGCAATCCCCATTAAAATCCCAACTCAATTCTTCACAGAGTTAGAAAAGGAAATTCTCAAATTCATATGGAATAACAAAAAACCCAGGATAGCGAAAACTATTCTCAACAATAAAAGAACTTCTGGAGGAATTACCATCCCTGACCTCAAGCTGTACTACAGAGCAATAGTGATAAAAACTACCTGGTATTGGTACAGAGACAGGCAGGAAGATCAATGGAATAGAATTGAAGACCCAGAAATGAACCCACACTCCTCTGGTCACTTGATCTTTGACAAAGGAGCTAAAACTGTCCAGTGGAAAAAGGACAGCATTTTCAACAAATGGTGCTGGTTCAACTGGAAGACAACATGTAGAAGAATGAAAATTGATCCATTCTTATCCCCTTGTACAAAGCTCAAGTCTATGTGGATAAAGGACCTCCACATAAAACCAGATACACTGAAACTAATAGAAGAGAAGGTGGGGAAAAGCCTCGAATACTTGGGCACAGGGGAAAAGTTCCTGAACAGAACTCCAATGGCATATGCTCTAAGATCGAGAATTGACAAATGGGACTTCATAAAATTGCAAAGTTTCTGTAAGGCAAAGGACACTGTCAATAGGACAAAACGACAACCAACAAATTGGGAAAAGATCTTTACCAATCCTTCATCTGATAGAGGGCTAATATCCAATATATACAAAGAACTCAAGAAATTAGACTCCAGACAACCAAATTACCCTATTAAAAAATGGGGTATAGAGCTTAACAAAGAATTTTCAACGGAAGAAACTCGAATGGCCGAGAAGCATCTAAAGAAATGTTCAGCATCCTTAGTCGTCAGGGAAATGCAAATCAAAACAACCCTGAGATTCCATCTCACACCAGTCAGAATGGCTAAGATTAAAAACTCAGGTGATAGTAGATGCTGGCGAGGGTGTGGAGAAAGAGGAACACTCCTCCATTGTTGGTGGGACTGCAAGATGGTGCAACCACTTTGGAAATCAATCTGGCGGTTCCTCAGAAAATTGGACATAGCATTACCCGAGGATCCAGCTATACCACTCCTAGGCATATACCCAGAAGATGCTCGAACATATAACAAGGACATATGCTCAACTATGTTCATAGCAGCCTTATTTATAATAGCCAGGAGCTGGAAAGAACCCAGATGTCCTTCAACTGAGGAATGGATTCAAAAAATGTGGTATATTTACACAATGGAGTATTACTCAGCTATTAAAAACAATGAATTCAAGAGGTTCCTAGGTAAATGGATGGAACTAGAAATTATCATCCTGAGTGAGGTAAGCCAATCACAAAAGAAGACACATGGTATTCACTCACTGATTATTGGATATTAGCCTAGAACCTTGAAATGCCCAAGATGCAACTCACAGGCCACATGAAGCCCATAAAGAAGGAAGACCAAGTGAGGGTGATTCGGTCCTTCTTAGAAGGAGCAACAAAATACTCAAGGGAGCAAATATGGAGACAAAGTGAGGGACAGAAACTGAAGGAGGGGCCGTCTCAAGACCACCCCACCTGAGTATCTATCCCATGTGCAATCACCAAAGGTAGATGCTGATGTGGAAGACAGGAAGTGCATGCTGATAAGAGCCTGATATGGATGTCTCCTCAGAGGCCTTCAAGAGTCAGACATATTCAGAGGCAGATGCTCACAACTAGCCATTGAACTGATCATGGGGTTCTCAATAGAGGAGTTAGAGTGAAGACTGAAGGAGCTGAAAGGGTTTGTGGCACCATGAGGAGAACAACAATACCAACCAACCACAGCTCCCAG